>NC_091130.1:135110413-135410413 GCF_040183065.1 Periplaneta americana
CCAGAACGAGAACGGGAAGCGGAGGACGTGAACGTGAAGATTTTTTATTCACAATAAACCGAGAATAGAAATGGCTATGCATATCGATATGTATGTCAATGACAACATGGTAAAAGGCCATTCTGGAAGCGATGGAGAAAAGACAGTTAAGAGAAGGATAATGGTTGAATAGAAAAGAGTCTTTTCTTGATTTGCCTGTCAGAAGATGTTAATATGCAATGTAAACTGATTGAATAATAATAATAATAATAATAATAATAATAATAATAATAATAATAATAATAATAATAATAATAATAATAATAATAAGGATATGAAAAGTTGATATTACGCATTCTGATGTTATTTTGTGTATAATTGATCAATAGCGTTTTATCATGAATACAAGCCACCCAACATGAACACAGGTTAACCAACTTCGAATTAAGGAACGGAATATTTAAGAATTAAATTCACGTGGTAGTCTGGTCACATACACAAGTACCATATTTTGAAAGTGATTCCACTGAATTTCTGAGTTAGATACAATGAATGGATGGAGAAGAAATTATGTCACGGCCTTCTAATTACAAAATATAGCCTACGACGACCAAATATCTTTTTGGTAACAGTAGAATGAATATAGTAGGCTGTAATCGTAAACGAGAACGGAAATGAAAAGGAGTGATACAATTTGATTTAAAATCCTAATAGTACATTATACAACGAGCCTATAATGGTAGTAAATTAAGACGCGAGTATGTTTATGAAACGAGCGCAAGCGAGTTTCATAATTTTCATACGAGCGTCTTTATTACCATTATAGGCAAGTTTCATACGACTTTTTATGCTCGACCATATTTCTAACTTGAAATTATTCATAAGTATTCATGTTATTCTTATCTGACTGGGGAGCGGAAGTGACCTAGTGCAATATCTCGTAAATTGTGAGTTGTGCGCAGACGCGAAAGTATTGATTTTTTCCGAGAAACAGATGTCATTGACCTTGATATAATCTAGAGAGTAAAATAAACATTAATCTTGATATAACCTTGAAATTGATTCAGACATTGAAAAAACGAGATGACAAATTGAATTTATTTGAATATTATTTACAATTAACGCTAATTATTGTCAGACCATCGGATCTATGCCCCTTCAGCGCTGTCGTCATTCTTGGAAAAGTTAACGCCTCTACTCACCCCATTCCACCCGTTTCTCTCCCACTACGTCAAATAGCAGGCCACGAACCTTGCCGAATAGGGATGTTGCCAAACTTCCGTCAAACAGTGTCATGTCTCTTGAATATTGCTTACAATACTGTAAGGTTAATTATTACTTACTCATAATTTAATTTAAGTAGGTCTAATGACGCTGATTGACTGATACAAAATACTATTACTTGCTTAATAATATTTCTTTCACCACTCCGTGCTACAGTATTCATGTTGAGTTGACAACACTGGACTGCAAGTGCAAATAAACTGTCCCGCAAGAAGGCTCAAAATTGTGAGTAGTGGGGGAGAGAAAGGGAGAGAGATAGAAAAGAGAGAAATAGGAATACAGGGAGATGTTAAATGTTATGTTTTATTTAACGACGCTCGCAACTGCAGAGGTTATATCAGCGTCGCGGGATGTGCCGGAATTTTGTCCCGCAGGAGTTCTTTTACATGCCAGTAAATCTACTGACATGAGCCTGTCGCATTTAAGCACACTTAAATGCCATCGACCTGGCCCGGGATCGAACCCGCAACCTTGGGCATAGAAGCCCAGCGCTATACCAACTTGCCAGCCAGAGAATACAGGGAGAGAAATGAATTGCCGAGGCTGAAAAGGAATTCAGGTTCAGTTCGCATATCTTACGGGGGCACAGATCCGATGGTCGGACTATATTATAGTAACAGAACGTAACCTTCTGCGACGGTATTGGATTTCCAGCCTCCGTGACGTTTCGCTAGTTGTCTTTCGATTGCATATCCGAGAATAATCGATACTTGCGCTTCCATATTGCTACAATGGTGTTTTCTGATTGTTGGAACACCTGAACTTTAATGAATAGATGTACTTTAATGAGGTCCATTAAAGGGCTGCTATCAGGTGTATAATTACTACATTTCGGCATGGCCGAATTCAAAAACAATAATGTAATTTTATTCTGACAACAATAACTCTTCACTTTCTACAATTCAATTCTACTCCCGTCAACAATGGGATTTGCTCTCCACATAGTAACAAAGTATTCGTTAGTGCACTCCACAGACGACAATGACCATTTACTTGGACTATTACGAACAACAATGAACTGTTAATCTTAACTAATATTCACAAAGCACTATTTACAACATAGAACTGTCAGTTCTCAGTTCACAGCTCGTTTGTCTTGGCTAGTTCTTCTAGCTCAGTCACTCGCGTTCACAGAATCTCGAACCCCAGACCTTCAGAGACGATCCGCTGAACTTCGAACTCAGGTCCCCCAACTGCGGTCCACTGCACTCGAACTCCGGGCTTCAGGCTCCACAGTTACGGACACAACTCAAGTCGCGCTCTGGTCTCGAAGCTGGCTTCACTGCTACACGAGACTAACTCGCTTACTGTCCAGTTCTGCCTCTAACAACACTGGCTTACTGACTGACTGATTGTGTCGCGTTCACTCGCGCGTTGTATTTATAACTAAGCCATAGTTTCTGGAGAGTTCGCGGCCGGACGACAGATGCCTAGAAGATAACGGATATCCAGACTTCTCTGGATCTTTCTCCTCACTCCACTCTACTCCCTAAGCCACAGCACATGCCACAGGAAGCAGATGCGCGCGCAACCTCCGCGCCGGCCGAAATACGGCCGACCTTGCACTTCCTTCTGCTGGTCGAGAGATCGAACCTCACGTGGCTGTCACAATATTTTAAATCACAACCATGTTTATAATAACAGTCACGAGTTGTAGGTACAAACGTTTCGCGCAAGCGTGGGAATTCGATGAACCCTAGTCACTTTTTGTCACATAGGATATTGTTATGGAAAGTTTGAATGCATGTGAGTATCGTGTATCTTAAAATTTACTTGTGGCAGTGATGTGTGAGAAGGATTACTCACCTTCTCAAGCTCGAACTCGCGGACCCTGTGGATGCTTCCTCCGATGCCACGGCGGGACACGCTGCCCATCGCCCTCTACCTCCGGCAGCTCGCCTCTCCACCTGTTGGACAAGTAATAAGATATAAATGTACGAAGTGGCGGCTCGTGATAAAATATTACGTGTGTTCACAATTTTGTGTTACAAAACCGAAAAGAATTTGAAATCGTACGTTTATCCTAATATGAAATGTCATGATTCCAGTGTTTCACTATCGAAAAAAATCGTATATACATCCAAAACATATAGTAGTAATAATAATAATAATAATAATAATAATAATAATAATAATAATAATAATAATAATAACAACAACAACAACAACAATGAAACCCAGTCTTTTTATTTCCAATTTTTCCTGGTGAGTCAGTTTACCCAGTTCTTTACAGTTCAAAATTACTTGAACAGAGTTCATTGTTTACGTTTGTTAAAAATTAAGCTATTCCATCTCAAATCGACAGAAATATAGAGAAAATTGACCTTACAATTTCTAAATACAATGAAACTTTTTTTTGTACGTAGACAACTGTGATACAATGCTTTGTGCAAAGTTTCAGGCATCAGAACTTCATAGTGTTTAAATTAAAAATATTTAAATTTATCGAATTTTCATAAAATTAGCAACTTTAAACTGTTGTAGCTCCGAAACGCTTTCACCCAATGATCAAAATCATGGTTTATTTTGATGCTGAGAAATTAAAGTTTATATTGACATATAAACAGATTTTCTTACTTTTTATGGAAATGGAGAAATTTAGATTTTTCCTCATTAAGACGGCATTGCAACCGAAAAAAAATATTTTAAAAATATGTAGTTAGATTCCGCATTGAAAGTACAAATAAACACATGTTTTTTACTGATGGTATGTTGATAAGAAAGTATTGAAAATATCAAATAAAGAAAATAAATAGTACGCACGTGAACTAACCAACTAACTGTGAGACGGGAGCTAGCCGAGGCAAGCAAGGCCAGAAGACAAACACGTGATACGTGATGTTTCGTCTAGTAGCGCATAGCTGGGCTAGCTTGATCACAAGTTTTCATAAACACAGGAGTAAAATGACGCCCAACGGACGCTTATCATCATCTCTCGACCAGTGCGTGCGGTACTGCGCCGTTCAAGTCTAGGCGTGTGAAAATAATTTATTTAATATCCTCGAAACTTATTGCCGTACCACTAAGCAAACAATGCCGAATTCCTCTTAATAATGCAAGGTTTTTCCTCAATATTCTTTTACATTTTTACAAATGAGCAAAAATCCTAAAAGTAAGTAAAATCAGATTATCTGTCTCTCTGTACACAATAAAAATAAGGATTACTTCTTATCATAACCTACCAAATGTCAGCTTCAAAATGAGCTCTCGTTCAATGTTCTGTAAATGATTCCAGAGTTCTAAGCGCTGAAAGAGGCTTGTTTTTCTAAAATACGCTACATTTGTCGCTCAACAATACGAAAACCGTTTGACTTTTGATAGTATATTTTTGCAAATGCACTCTCCTCAGCACCTTCTATAAATAGGGAAAAAATTAGAGTATAAAAAATGCGAGTTTTTTTACTGATCGATTTCATATGGAATAGCCCTAATGCATATCAAAGTACCGTTATTTACAAAAGCGTGTGTTCAGTGATATATTTTGGTTCACAACACACTGATACACTATAGCCTATACCAGTACTGCAATCCGAATCGCATAGATTACTATAAATACATGCCTGTAAATATTATTCTTAAATATTATACACTACCATACAGATACTTAAATTCATACCACCATCGCATTCAGCCATCACGTGTTTGAAAGCCAAACAATGGATAAATATTTACCAAACTATGCTATTATGCTAACACTAAAGTATAGTAATTCACAAACTACACTCTCTTAGCAGTACTTTACACACACCCACGCTCCGACAGTGAGAAATGCTGACACCTACAGGCTAAAATACAGACTATTAAATTACCTCCTCGAGATATATAGCACGTTAACGATAGGCATCGATGCACCCAACATCTGTATGATAGATTCACTGTTCACTTAACGCTTTGTGCTCTTGACGAGTAATGAGCGTCCAGCGAAAGACAATTTTCTCCCGCGCATGCGTGTAATTTCTGTAACATCCTTGAAAAGAGCACGGCTTATACGTGAACGCATGTTGCCAAGTTTACATAAGAAGTCTATGCAAGATGAGGGAAGTTTAAAATATTCGATTCTGATATTATACATCCCCACTACGTCAATACGGTTTTATATAATAAAACTAGTCGTGCATTAATGGAAACAAGGTGTTCACGTGCTCTTGTGCTCTTATTGACGCACCGTCAGGTATGAACATGCTTCTGATTATTACTAATCGCGGGAATTGAAAACAGGAGCGGTTTTGAGGAAAATAGGCCTTTGTTATTGGTACGGAGGACGGGCCCAAAGGCTAGTACTGCTGCCTCTCTTGGGTCTTACCGCTTCTATATTGAAATTATTTTTTTCGGCCCCCGAATTGAAATTTAATTGAAAGAAAGGGGAAATGGGAAGATAAATTTAAAAGGTACGTGAAAACACGTCCTTGCAAAGGGAGTTTAGGGTTGAGAGAAACTATGTGAACTCCAAGCCTGTTGGCCACTTGTCTCACTCACTGAAGGAGCTCTAGAAAATTTTGAAGGGGAAAAACCGAAAATGGACTTAACCTCTTAGGTACCACATACGGGGGAGGGGGATGCGCCCGAAAAGCTGACTGGAGGATGTCAGTTTTCTGTGAAAGTCCGAACTTAAGTAATTGAGATTTGTCAGTCGGTAAAGGAATGTCTCATACACGTGGGAATGCCCTCACGGAAATGAATCGTTTGCATTGCAGTTTAAACAAAGGTAGAACAGACGTAAGAAGAAGAGAATGTCGCAATCGAAATAACAAACATGCTTTTAAGTGAAATGAGATAAAACCAAAGCCACTATCCAGAAATTCTTTTCACATTTAACATAATTTTATACAATCTGAACCACTTAACAATCCTCTTAGCTGAAATTTTTGCTAGAATAGTCTTTTACTTGAATATCATTTTCAAATTAGAATTTTTCTTCTGAAAATGCATTGAATGAAAAAAAGACAGCGTAAAATGTGTCTTAGGCCCAATTGTACAGGGACATCATTTTATTTTTACTTTCATTTTTATTGTACCTGCATTTCTGAATGTACTTCACTCTCACCCCTTCACTAATGTCCTTGCTCCCGTCAGACACACAAACTTACAGCCGCTGTTGCATTCGAAGTCTTCAAGCAGTGAAGTAAACACTGCAGTGCATAGTGTGTTTCATAAATATGATTGCGTTTTCTATAGAAGAAAGAACCTATATTAATAATATCGTACTAAAAATTATATTCAAGAAACGATAAATTCAATTTCAGAGAATATGCTTCAAAATGTTTTTAATAATATGCGTACTGAATTGAAGCCTGCATTGTAATGAACGGCAACCATTTTCAGCAACTTGTTTAAAAATTCAGATTAGCTTTTTTTCAATTGAGGTGGCTAGAAGCAAAGGAATGCTAGTGACATTTGTGAGTTAAGTGCATCCAGTGTAAGCAAAAGTATCTAAAATTTTAGTGGCAAAGGGATATTTTAATCGCATCGCACATTAAAATTTAAATAAAAAATTTCACCGATTTTACGAAAGCTTAAATATTTAAACCTCATTTTCTCAAAAGTAACTTAAGTGCACTTACAGCCCTTTACTTATGACCCCCTAAATTTAAATGCACTCTCTATATTGTATGATAACATCAATAATTAATATGCTAAATAAAGTAGACATTACATAACGAACATAGCCGCCTGAAAAGTTGAGTTTTTGAAAAAAAAAATGTTACTACTCTACTGTATTTTGATAAATTCCGTAAAAGTGATGATCAAACTGAAAATCGTAATATCGTATTTCCCTACAACATAAATGGATACACTACTTTTCTCTCCTCCTATACCTAGTAAAATGATTTGTTTACATATTGCACTAATAACATCAAACTCCTGTAATGGAAGGGGGAACAGTGTTTCCGAGTATAGCCAGGTTAATGTTAAAAATGTTGGTAAAAATAAAGTGATGTCCCTGTATAAAACTCCCGGACCAAAAATCAACTTTGATCGAAGATAGGAAAGTGAACCGAGCTCAGACACTTCTTCTATTGTATAAAACTTTTCTGCGATCAAATTACCTTGGTTCAAATGAAATCCAAGTTCACGTAAAAAGGATTTGGCAGTATCGCAGAAACAGGTGAAGTATGTGATGCGCGGGCCATATTGTACAGGTTTGTTCAGTGTTGCCAATTTAGCGACTTTAACTTTTTTTTAACGACAATTTCTTTTAACATTTATATTGCTTAAATAGGGTTTTAGCGATCTTTCTAGCACTTCATAGTGACAAAGTGTAATCTTTCTTTGTTGATAATGAGAAATGTAGCGACTTTCCAACTACTTTTTGACGACTTTCCGTATTACACTCTGTTGGAGACACTGGTTTATTTTGTGCATTGTAAATAATGGCGGACAATAAGAAGAAGGTTGTCCGTTCTCCAAATTGTTATCATGTTATAGTGTTTGATACTGCTAAACATAATAAAGCTTTATAAAACAACAATTTTCGTTTAGTAATACATCTAATTGAAAATCTATGAATGTACCTATCATATCCATTAATAATAATGGTTGTTAAAACATAATATAATGATAGGTTATGTTATCTGATACTGCTGAACACGATAAAGCCTTATAAAATATAAGAATGTTTGTGTATTAAGGAAATAAATTGAAATATATATATATATATATATATATATATATATATATATATATATATATAAATGTATCTACCATAACTATTAATATTAATAATAATGGTTATTCTTTTTGCACAGTCTGCCACTCACATATTTCAAACAGAAAAGAAATAACTGAACTTGGATCATCTAACTTAATCGGAGAAATTTCTTCAGTCAAAGTTGACTTTAGTTTAAGACAAATTAATCTCAGATTAGACTTTATACAACACAAAATTCCAAGTTCAGCTAGAACGAGGATCAATTTAACCTCTGATATAAGATTAAATTGTTTATACAATCGGCCCCCCTTAGACGTGTTCATAATTCCGTGGTTGTACTATCGAGACATCTCTCTCTCTCTCTCTCTCTCTCTCTCTCTCTCTCTCTCTCTCTCTCTCTCTCTCTCGTGTGTCATTTGTTTACAGCATAGATAGTCAACTGAAAATGGCGGCTCCGTTGAAACGTTTTGTTGAAGCTAACATTAGTGAAATAGAATTTCAGCAAGGCAATTAATATTTTATTGTATTGGAGTACTTTACTTCTTCTAATCTTTATATACTTTCTTCTAATCGTGTAATAGTCAATTAAATCCCACTCGAGTTTTGATTTTCTCTAGATAAATCAAAACCTCTAGTGAGATTACTGTCAATAATTTAGCGAACTTTTATGTAATGGACATAATAAAATTGATATTAGGTTTTTGGACATTAAAAACTGAACCCCGTGTTGTAATGTAATAATGATGCATACATTATATTCGTACAGTTTTGCTTGGTAGAGTGTATTCCGGGCCTAACTCTGTCTAAATAAATAAATGCACACATAATTATGCATTTCATAGGCCTATTCCGCGAGTGGACATATCTAAAAAGCGGACATAAATAAAAATGTATGGTGGGTGCTCCTGTTATGGCCATGTTCCTGATATGGCCACCCCCCTGTTGTGAGTTAGTTAACCAAAAAATCCACTAAATTGCGGCAGGATCCAGTGAAAGGGCATCCTGGTATGTCACTTGATCGTTTTCCATCCAGTCAGGTTGAGCAATATGGCGTCAGTTGCCTGTTTCGCGTTTTTCACGTGACCTCTTTTTATTTTTCTCTGGTAAGTCTCCTTTGTTTTATGCATGTTTTTCAAAGACTTGTTTCATGAAAACCATCGTACTCCATTCAGTTTTTAATGTTCTGTTGATTGGTGTCGTCGTTGATGGCGTATCTTTTACGAGTTGTTCATAATCAAACGATTTTCGTGAAAGCTTACCTGGCCCTGATATGGCCATATCAAATGCACCATGGCCATATCAAGTTCATTTCACTTTTATTTTTTCACCTGACAAATTTACATGCCTTATACAGTAGATGGGATTACGCAAAAATTTTGTATTTTAAGAAAAACAATTTAATTTTTTATGGAAAAACCTGTTTTGACTACACTTTTGAATTATAAAAAAGATTATTAAGTGTCATGTTTATTCACTTTACACAAAAATTATTTAATTTTAGCACAACTGTGCTATCAAACTAAAAACAATCACGATTTATAGAACATGGAACAAGGGTGGCCATATCACGCGCACATGTTCCTGATATGGCCACTAGGCAGATTTTTGGAATTTGGGACTTTTTGGACAATGAAAGCTATTTTTATGCAGAAAGAAAATTGTTTTAAGAAAGTCCATCAGACTGAGAACGAGTAAGAAAAAAGTGGTTCACATTTTTTTTCAAAATGGCGGCTAGAAAAATTTTTAAACCTTAGCATGGCCATATCAGGGACACCTACCTAACGTAAATAAAAATGGATATAAATGTTTGTGGACATAGGTCACATGAATCTAAAAATGTGGACATAAATAAAAGTGAACAATAAAATTGGACATAAATGTGTGTGGATATTGGTTGCATGGACATGGTATCAATGGAAACTGAAAGCGCTTTTGCTTGTTGTATGAGCGTAGTTAGTACTATAACACTGTTAGAGATTTTAATTATAATTGTGGTAATTGCGAATTGATTATAACAGAAGTGAGAACGTGGATTTTAACAAGCATTTACAAAGTGTTGAGTGTTTGGCAAGTATGGTAGCGAGGTATTGTGAATATCGCCACCCTATCGTACAGGGTAAATATGAAAATCAAGGCAACTCTGAGAACAGGCGGGTTTGGTGTCTGGTCGCATAAGCCTCGAAGATTGTACGATGCGAAATATCTAATTTATCGCGTATATGCACCGCGGTATCTGCTTCGCCACTCCCATGAGATAAGAGACATGTGCGTTGAAGGGAGTCCATTTTACTGTACAATCGTACTGTGAATTGATCACAAATACATCGAGCCAGAAATCATAAAAAGTGATTCTGTGACAATGTGAAATCTCCTGTTGCATTGCTAACATTAATTTACTATACACCATGATTGGAATTGCGAATGTACTTTGTTCAATGAAGAATATATGCAATAAGGTCAGTACTATTTATCATTGTAGCTAACAGTGTGTGAAATTATATTGATAGGATCGAGATAGAGTTATTTATTAGATTGAAATTTAACATTGTTTACAATTAATGTCTTACGTGCTAAAGTGAACTAACAAAGTAAGTAAATAAATCAATTATAAGCCTATAGTATTATGATAAATGTTTTAGTTCATAGAATTCTAACTTATAATTGAAGAATGTGTTATCAAAATACCGTTAAGTCCACTTTTACGAAAGGACTGACCTGCTAGTTTTATATACACTGGGATTCCTGGTGGATTGACATACTGCACTTTACCTACTGCTATTTGACATAAAGTAATTTCACACATATTATAACCTATTTTGTATACAAATATTTGGCTTATTTATTTTTCATTAATTCAATTCGACACAACCTTTTAGGTATACTTTTTCTGGCATACAACTACTTTGTTTCATTTGTACAATCACATGTCATATTTTTACATACTCTACTGTAATTATATTGTGCACATTTTCAATAGTTCCTGTTGTAGTTTCTATGGTTACTTGTCTTTACATAAAAATTATAGAGGTTTCGGATGTATAAAAATTATGGAGGGTGAATTTGAAGAAACAACAAGGAGGGGGGGGGCAACATTTATCTCATAGGGGATTCTTATATCATAAACAGAGAACGAACAACAATAATGGACGTACGTATTTGTTGTGCATCAGGAAATCCATGTGCAGAGACGAGCGATCACTGAAGGTAATACACCAACAGTCTTAAAACACACAGTTCACAATCACGCCTCAAATGTGGAAATGATTCTGAGTGGGGGATACGAAAAGGCCGTTTACGCGAGAATCAACAAAAGGTACAACATCTAGCCCAAATATATCAACGACATAAGAATGAGGGACGCATTTTGGATTACTTAAGAATAGACTATGTGGCCACAATTTTACTTTAAAATTTATGTTCATTTTTTTTTAATGTCAGTACATTATACAGGGTGGGGCATGGGAACCAAGTGTTTTTGGAATGGCTTGTACTCGGTCATTATGAAAGGGAGAGACGTGCGGCATGTGTCATTCCATTCCGTGGCTCATAGCATTTCACCTGCAGTCGGCATCATGGAGCAGTGGACGCATGTTTGCGTATGATTGTTTTGTTAGGAATGGCGAGTCGGTGAGCTCGATACGGCGTGAGGTTTGCTACAGATTCAATATTAATCGCAATGATTCTGTTCCCGTGCGTGACACAATCTTATGTTGGGTTAAAAAATCTTAAAAAAAAAAGGGCGCAATACTGAAGAATAAATAGCCCGGCCCCCAACATAGAGTGCGTACTCCAGAAAATTTTCAGTCAGACAAGCGATACTGCGCAGCCCAGGCCGCTCTGCTCGAAGACATTCAGCTGCTCTTGGAATCAGCAATCGTACGGTAACACGGATTTTGCATGGCGATTTACATTTACACCCATACAAGATGGGTGGTTTCAGTAAGATGGGGCCACGGCGCATATCTCCAGAGCGTCAATGGCAGTTCTTTGCCTCCTGTTTTCCAATCGTCTCATTTCGAGATTTGGTGATGTTCCAGGGCTCCTCGGTCCCCTGACCTGTCCACGTGATTTTTTTCTATGAGGGTACCTAAAGGCACGTGTTTACGAGGATAAGCCCCGAATATTAGATGAATTAAAGGACACAGTACGTCAACACATCACCCAAATCAACAGAGATCCCCTGGAAAGAATAGAGGTGAATTTTCATCAGCGCCTTAAATAATGCGTCAACACAGACGGACATCACATGCCAGATGTAATTTTCCGCTCATAATTGAAATGGTATGTTCTCACAAACGTTGTTCTACCAATAAAATGTGTTGAAAACAAAAACTAACTGTTTTATGATTATTTTAAAAACACTTGGTTCCTATGCCCCACTCTGTACAAAGTATGTCAAATGAATACTATAGCAATTTAACAGTATACCAAATTTAATGAGTAGACAAAATGTGAAGCAAGTAAAAATATTGTATGCAAGAAAATAATATCTGTATTAATAATGTAATAAAATGTTGTATGTCAATTTTGAATATGTCAGATCTCTTGTAGGTAAACAGTAGTATGTTAATCAGCCCGGTCTACGTACTTAGCGAGTTTTCAAGTGACGTGCACAATAACACAAACTTTTAGATAAGGATTGACGTTGTTTTGGAAGAAAACAAACTGAAAATGAGAATGATGTCATACATAATCAATATATAAATCATGAAAATGGCCAAGTGGACTGGGCGAGTTTTGGGATCACATTGAATTACTGTAAAATACTTTAAGTATAATAATAGTAATTTATTATTATTATTATTTTCATCATCATAATCATCATTATTATTAATTTTATCCACTTATGAAAAGTACTATTCCAATAAACATGTAGGTCTTCAAGTTGTTTATATAGCAATGTTTTATAAAAACATACAGAGAATTGGCTATCTACTGTCAAACTCTGAAATCTTCTTGTAATTGAAGTTGTTTATTTTTTTACGCCAAATACATGATTCGTCTTTTATTTCAATGTGTTAATTTACAAAAATATTATATTTTACCTGAAAACATACTGTCATTTTTTATTTATCTGTCTGTCTGTCTGATTGGCTGTCTACTTATCTACTACGCGACCAAGGCGGGACCCGTCGTTGCAGAATGAGGAACTCCGTGCTAGCTGCGTATGTTTACTGCTGGAGTGTCGTCACATCCAATGCCTAGCGTTTCGATCTGGTCGCAATGCCGCGTGTAGGAAGACGTGTGTTTCGTAGCCAAGCGCGGAGCATTATTTATGCCATAAAGTTTAGTGATGAAGAAAAGACAACGGGTTTATTCCTTCCTCTGTCGAAGGCAACAGAGCGTGCTGCAAATATTGTGAAGGTAAATAAGGAAACAATTAGTAGCCCACACCTGTGGAGTAACGGTTAGCTTGACTGGCCGCGAAACCAGGTGACCCGGGTTCTTTCCCGGTCGGCGCAAGTTACCTGGTTGAGGTTTTTCCGGGGTTTTCCTTCAACCTAATATGAGCAAATGCTGGGTAACTGTCGGTGCTGGACTCCGGACTGATTTCACCGATATTATCATCATCTCATTCAGACGCTAAATAACCTAAGATGTTGATAAAGCGTCGTAAAATAACCTACTAAAACAATTAATAGGATTAGAAAAGAAGGTAAAGAATGAGAAATGCTAAGATAAGAAATGTATACCAAATGCATTGTTGTATAAAATACGGTAGCTACTTTAGTTTACGTTACTTTCGAGACATGTTCTCTCCTTTACGAACACTGATGTTTTGGTGTTTTTTCTGAATAGATTTCTGTGTGTCTAAGCATATGATAAATAAAACTAAACTATAAACTTATACGAATATATAACGTATAAAGCGTATTAATAATAATGAAACAAGAGCGCAGTTCAGCATGTGCTTCATTTTGCATCTGATGCGGACTTTACAACACGGCCTGTGTTGTGAAGCGAATCGCAGCGCCACCAAGCAAAACGGTTCCTGCCTTGGTCGAGTAGTACCTACCTATCCTCAGATGCTTTAAGTATAACAGGAAAACAAATAATTATAATAAACTTTGGATAGTTAATCAGATTTCAAGATTGGTTAAAGGAAAAGCGATTAGTTTAGTTTCACAAACTGAGTGCAGTACCTGCTTTATTGTAGTGACCCTAGGGTCCGCAATTAGAAAGATACGTATTTAACAACCGTAGAGATGGCATAACAGCAATGAGATGTATAATGACATTGGTGATACACTAGACTTGACAGTTATCAATGAAGATGTAAGGCAATATCTAAATATTTCCCCATAATTGAGAGAGTAGTTAATTTATTTTAAGAAAATATCAGAAAACTTTTAGCAATGTATCGGTCATAATTTTTTAACTGGTCTTACATCGGTCAATACACGAGGCGAAAGGCACGTGGGACGTGTACAAAACAGATGAATGATACAGTGGAAAGCTGAAATAGGCCAAGGCCCAGAACATTATTATTATTATTATTATTATTATTATTATTATTATTCTTATTATTATTACTTATACTTACAAATGGCTTTTAAGGAACCCGAAGGTTCATTGCCGCCCTCACATAAGCCCGCCATCGGTCCTTATCCTGTGCAAGAATAATCCAGTCTCTATCATCATATCCCACCTCCCTCAAATCCATTTTAATATTATCCTCCCATCTACATCTCGGCCTCCCCAAAGGTCTTTTTCCCTCAGGTCTCCCAACTAACACTCTATATGCATTTCTGGATTCGCCCATACGTGCTACATGTCCTGCCCATCTCAAAGGTCTGGATTTAATGTTCCTAATTATGTCAGGTGAAGAATACAATGCGTGCAGTTCTGCGTTGTGTAACTTTCTCCATTCTCCTGTAACTTCATCCCGCTTAGCCCCAAATATTTTCCTAAGCACCTTATTCTCAAACACCCTTAACCTATGTTCCTCTCTCAGAGTGAGCGTCCAAGTTTCGCAACCATACAGAACAACCGGTAATATAACTGTTTTATAAATTCTAACTTTCAGATTTTTTGACAGCAGACTAAATGATAAAAGCTTCTCAACCGAATAATAACACGCATTGCCCATATTTATTCTGCGTTTAATTTCCTTCCGAGTGTCATTTATATTTGTTACTGTTGCTCCAAGATATTTGAATTTTTCCACCCCTTCGAAGGATAAATCTCCAATTTTTATATTTCCATTTCGTACAATATTCTGGTCACGAGACATAATCATATACTTTGTCTTTTCGGGATTTACTTCCAAACCGATCGCTTTACTTGCTTCAAGTAAAATTTCCGTGTTTTCCCTAATCGTTTGTGGATTTTCTCCTAACATATTCACGTCATCCGCATAGACAAGAAGCTGATGTAACCCGTTCAATTCCAAACCCTGCCTGTTATCCTGAACTTTCCTAATGGCATATTCTAAAGCGAAGTTAAAAAGTAGAGGTGATAATGCATCTCCCTGCTTTAGCCCGCAGTGAATTGGAAAAGCATCAGATAGAAACTGACCTATACGGACTCTGCTGTATGTTTCACTGAGACACATTTTAATTAATCGAACTAGTTTCTTGGGAATACCAAATTCAATAAGAATATCATATAATACTTCCCTCTTAACCGAGTCATATGCCTTTTTGAAATCTATGAATAACTGATGTACTGTACCCTTATACTCCCATTTTTTCTCCATTATCTGTCGAATACAAAAAATCTGATCAATAGTCGATCTATTACGCCTAAAACCGCACTGATGATCCCCAATAATTTCATCTATGTACGGAGCTAATCTTCCCAAAAGAATATTGGACAAAATTTTGTACGACGTCAACAAAATTGATATTCATCGAAAGTTACTACAGTTAGTCTTGTCCCCCTTCTTAAAGAGAGGTACGATTATGGACTCCTTCCATTGTTCTGGTACAATTTCCTTTTTCCAAATAGCAACTACAAATTATTATTATTATTATTATTATTATTATTATTATTATTATTATTATTATTATTATTATTATTATTATTCAACTATTATTATTGCTATTGTTATAACTATTATTAGACTTGTTATTGTATTTTTTTTGTATTTAATAAAATTGATTAATAAGAGCTAACCACTCATCCCATCTGACCATCGTTATGAAGGAATCATTGAAACTTTAGAATGCAGTAAGAGAATTCACAATACGTTTAAACTTATGCAGAACCTCTTTTTAATTAAATTAATACTTCAAACAAATTGTTAAGTGAATGTAAACATTTGGAAAGAAATTACTTTAAATAGATACCCAAGATTAGTACATACTGACTTCTTCTAGAACTCAAATTATTTCAGATTCCTAAATCTTGAAGCAATTGTATCTAGTGTTAATAGGTCTGTATATTAGGAGAACCTTGCCAAACAAGTGACGTAGTTGTTTTCTTTGTTTCTGATGTAAGAGTCAGAAACGATCCAGGTGTAAATGAACTCCAATATATATTTAAATGGAACACCAATGCACGGGTAACTATCCCTACATAAGTTTGTAATTATGGCTTTACATTTCTGACATATCTCTTGGGAGATCTTGTGACTCCTCAAGGATACGTCCTATGTGACGGAAAGGAAATTAAATACCTCCCGTTATTATCATCTTCAGGAGTTCAAAACGCTGAACAGTTTTGGCGGGTCAGTGTTTTCCGAAAATTTGTAAAAATTGTATGAAATAGAAGTCATGCAGGCTATTCGAAAATATGATGATGGAAGAGTGGAACAGAAAAATTCTCTCCGGCACCGGGATTTGAACCCGAGTTTTCAGCTCTACGTGCTGACGCTCTATCCACTAAGCCACACCGGATTCCCACCACGATGTCGGATCGAATCCTCTCAGACGGCGCTTATTCCGTCGGATCCCGGCCACTTAGTCACTCATAACGAGTGCACCTCTGCACATGTGTGGACATTGTGCCACTGTCATACATCTATGACGCAGTGCATGAGGTAGGCTACTAGACGGAACCCAAGAGGTGGAACTTAAACTGAGAGGATTCAATCCAACATCGGGATGGAATCCGGTGTGGCTTAGTGGATAGAGCGTCAGCACATAGAGCTGAAAACCCGGGTTCAAATCCCGGTGGCGGAGAGAATTTTTCTTTGTTACACTCTTCCATCATCATATGATGATGCAGAATTTCTGCACGGAAATATCATATGTACTTCGGTACAACGTAATATATAATATTCGAAAATACATAAAATATCATACGCGACATAAATATCTCTTACTTCGATTACAAATCTTGTTTTTGCTAATTACAGTATTAAGGAATTTTAAAGGAAAATTATATAAAATATGAAATGTCATATAAATCCCAATCCTTGTGATCAGTTTAACATCATCAAACCTTCAAGAGAACACTGAATAATTTCAAGGGAAAAAATTACCCAAGTCTGCTTTACCTGAAAAGCCAGATTTGTGTAATACACGTTACTGTTCGTTAACAGAAAACCACAAATTTAAGTCACACACAGTGTGTGCACTCAATATTGGGCCTCTGACGTCTTGTCAACCCACTTGAGGTATGTGGATGAAAAGGGAAATAGTTGGGCCGGGATCTGGTAGGGTTCCTGGGTAGCTCAGCGGTAGAGCGTTGGCGCGCTCAGCCAAAAGTCTCAGGTTCGATGTCCGGCCAAGAAACAATTTTTCTCTTGAAATTATTCAAGTCAGCTTTTCAGGAAACTATATCTGAAAAGCCATATTTGTACATTCTTTAAATTTTAAGTTTGAGGTGATACTTTTTAAGGTAGCAATAGGCCCTATGTGTGGAAATCCCAGTTGTGAATTCCACGTTCTAATAGTATGTCTGATTACATTTCAGAATATGAAAATACAAAACTTCATTTTAGTGAGAGCTGTGACATTTGCACTCTACCTTACTGGTTGTTTCTCCACTTCTGTCAACTATTCCAACCAGGGTCTATTGGACGTGGTATTTCCGGTACCAGACAATACTACTCTTCTGGACATCTCTCACAATCGTATTACAGTGCTGCGAAACGATTCCTTTTCGAACAGAGAGTTCAAGAATTTGCGCATATTGCATCTGAATGATAACACATTACATTGTGTGGAAACGAATTCGTTACAAAATCTTACTTACCTTTCAGAACTCTACCTACAAAATAACGAACTCAAGCATCTGCCGTCTTCGCTATTCTGTAATGTATTTAATATTACAATACTTGATCTTGGAAATAATAAGTTCCAAGAAATTCCTACTTTCGTTTCGGAGAAGCCAAACACTATAAAAGTATTAAATTTGAGAAACAACATGATCGAGTTTATAGATACTTACATCATAGCCAGTAATTATCCAAATCTGCAGAAACTGATTTTAAAATCAAATAGAATTCAACATAATTTCGGATCGATCGTTCTGGATAATATTGAATATGAGACAAGCAATGACACCTTTGAATATGACTTTTGCTTAAGAATACTTGACCTTAGTCATAATAGAATTAATAGCCTAGACAACAAAACTTTCCTCGGGTTTCCAAATTTAGAAATATTAGATTTAAGTAGTAACAGGATAACTTATGTTGATTTGGACACTTTCAAGAGCACGCCTCTGCTTTCAGAAGTGAACTTAAGTACAAATATGATCACTGATATCCACCCAGATACTTTCACAAATAACATAAAACTTAAATCATTTAACTTAAGTATGCAAGTACCTTGGAATTATATTGAAAGCATTCACCCAGATACATTTAGAGGTAATATTAATTTGGAAGTATTAGATCTAAGTTACAACGCAATTGATACATTAGATCCACTTCTATTTCATAAAAATGTTGAACTTAGAAGTATAGATTTAAGTGGTAACAGAATAACCTCCCTTAACCAAAAATTATTTCTTAACAATTACAGACTTCTAGAATTGAATTTAAATGGTAACAACATTAGATCATTGAGTCCTTCTCTATTTCGTAACAATACTGCTTTGAAGATATTAAAAGTAGAAAGAAATTACATCAGGTATCTTGAACCAACTATGTTCCGTATGAATTTTAATGTAAAGGAGATCCGTTTTAGAGATAATGCAGTTACTTATATGCATCCCAGTACTTTTATATTTAATAAAAAAGTAGAGACTATAGACTTCAGCAGAAATGAAATAAAGGTTTTGCCAATAGAATGTTTCAGGAATAATGTTATGTTGAAATATCTGGATATAAGCGACAATTCCATAGTATCAATTGATAATTCCAGAACATTCGAAAATAATTACAACTTGAATGAGTTGCTATTGAATGGTAACAATATCAAAAATCTACATGCAGATGTCTTCCAGAAGAATGTAAATTTGATTAAGTTGGATTTAAGTTCAAATGAATTAACATACCTACACCCCAAGACATTCAAAGAAAACTTTCTGATTCAGAAAATAAACTTAATGGATAATAAGATTGAAGTTATCCATAGAAATACATTTAAATACAATTATAAATTAAGAAAACTTAATCTTAGTTCTAATAAAATGATTTTTCTTCCTCCGGACATTTTCCGAAACAACAGCAAGTTAAGTGAACTGAATTTGAACAACAATAAAATCGTGTCAATTCAAGAACATTTCGTGTTTTGTGTTAATCTGAAGGTAGTTGATTTGGGTAGTAATTCTATTATGTATCTTGATCCCAATGCTTTTAAGGATAACCAAAATTTAAAATCAATATCATTGAACAATAATCCACTTATTCTGCATCATGAAGACGTAATCATCAATTCACAGTCAGTGGAATCCTTAGACCTCGGATATTGTAATATTTCTCGTTTATCAATCAGAGCGTTGGATAATCTACCTCGGCTTAGAATACTGAAATTAAACGATAACAAGTTAATAACTATAAATATTTCAAATTCTAACTTGACGAAATTGGAATTTCTAGATTTGTCTTTTAATTTTCTCACATCCTATGATATCCAGATCTTGTTACGTAATTTGATGATTCAAAAAGTTTTGTTGAATGGAAATCCTCTGATTTGTGACTGTCATTTGAAAGAAGTGTGGCTTTGGTGTCGACTAAATGAAATTGAAACAGAATACACCATTTGCATTGATGAAAGATGCAGAAAAAGAAGTTGGGATATTGTAAAGTACATGAATTGTTTTGAGAAAGAAGTTTTTCTAATAGCGATATTAACTGTAGGTTTAACAATAACATTTATTAGTGTTATTCTGATCCATTTTCCACTCAAAAGATGTAAAAAGTACAAGAGAATAGACAGAGTGGAAGTAAAATAATCCTGCAAATTTTCATAGCGAATAGCTCATGTTGAATGTAACAAAAAAGTGTAATACCATATTGGTTTAAAGTGCATAGTTTTCTCAGAAAAAAAGTTTTATTTTTTGTGTTTAACACCCTCTTATTCGGTAATTATTACGAGTAGGCTCGTGATTTTTATCCATACCGATAGAAAATCTAATAAAGAATAATTTATCCTTCTGGCGTATTTCAGTAACGTGGATGGTTATCGTGTAAATTTAATTTAAAAAACTACTAATTTCAAGCTACTGAACGATGCGAACAGATTGCAAAGTTATAGTCAAAGAGGGCGGTAGTTCACCTATGAGAGGCAGACCTTAGTTCGTTGGCCTCTTACACGTGGATAAATATATAATAGGATGCGAAACTGCGGTCAGCACCATCTGACGGCAGGGGTCTCAAATAAGGTGATCAGCGCCCGACGTCGTAGGTGGTGAACATTAGAACTACGTGTTGGGTACGTTACCCAGAGTTCTCTATTTATCCGTTCGTTCGAGACGTTGCTCGAGAAGGCAAGATGGCAGCCAGAATCTTGCTAAGAAGTGGACATAAAGTGATACTACATGTGTGTATAAGCAGTGCATGTTAAACAGTGATGTTTATGAACGTTGTAAAAATAGTGTTGAATATATAATAAAGGAATAGTAATATAATAAGTTGAACTAAGTAGTTTTTGCAGACTTTACCATTGCGCTGTACACTAAATACCCAAAGAATACAATCCCAATTATCTAAACTTTTGCTTTATTTTCTGTCTCTGTCTGGTTATATTTTAATTGGGTAATGTAAAATAGAACGTCTCTTTTATCTTCCTGTTGGCTCCGGTAAGAATTTTCAGTGGAAGATGCTATGAGGAATAAAAATGTAAATGTTTTATTTTAAATTGGGTTAGTTTGAGAATAGTGTTGAGGGGGAGGAGGGAATACTTTCTGCATGGTTTAACATTTTCGTCACCAAGTGCGCTGCTAAATGCATGGAATAATTAGTTTTTATTTTCGCTACTTGGTGCGCTGCTAGATGTAATAAGTTCTCCACCGCCCAACAGGTGGCAGAAAGATCAATTTCTACATTAAAGCCTCTAGCATGTGTTATGGGAAACTCAGTAAGTTTCGCATCCTATTACATATTTATCCATGTCTTACATCTGTATTATGGGAAGAAAGAGCAGTGTGTTAGCGGCGATGTTGCCGGACTGCTGAAACTTCCAACTCAATTATCTAATTAACCGTGCATTTAATCGCAAAACGTAATACAAGGTTTTGTAATCATTTAAGTGTCTCCTATCACCCCTTTCAATCTGCAGGATTATTTCACTTCCACCCTGTATAAAATGTAAATATTATTTTAATTTAGTGTCATTAAGAGAAGAATATGTATTACATATTGTGTATCTAGCCTATATAGCATAATTTAGATTAATTCAGTTTTACGTTCTGGAAGAAATGTTAAGATGAGGAAAGAATACATTTCTATAAGGTACAAAGTTGTTATATATGCGTGTTTGAATACACTTGTAAAGACTATTTATTCATAAATTAATTGATAAACCCTTGCATTCATTACCTAAGCGGATTATTTTAGATCTGTACGACGACAGACGATATCTAGTAATATTGAAATGAAACATTTAAATGTGAAATGTGTTCGTAATATTATGAAGAGTACTGAAGCTTGTTTTAATCTGTATTAGCATTACTGTATTTTATGATTTAGAGTTGAATCAGTTTATTTATCAATTGGCTTCTAGGCAACAGTTCTGTTTATCTCGAAATGAAGTCAATCTTTCATCACATTTATTTTTAGAATTGGTATTGTTTTATTATAACTAGCACTACAACTGTAGTACATTTTCTGATTGAGGAGTGAATACAACCTTCTTTTTACATCCATTATATTATGTTCGTGTTCTATACACAATATTGTTTATTTATTGTGAGTTAAAACAAAATTGAATCATGTTGTTTAAATTCTGTGTAAGTTTTATATGAAGATGGAAATAAAAATGTCAGTATTAACCAATTTATGTCTTTCTAATGTCCATTATTTTTAACAAGTGTATTTCTCTGAGTCGCAATGGGTGTATGGAAATGATTAAACTTTTAATCATAAATCGTGCTAACTTATATTTCTTCTTAGCGTATTTTTAATCATTTACGTTCTTAAAATAAATATTAATTCTATATCATATATTGTAATATAATTATAATATTCCGATTACATTTTGCCTCGTTGCTTCAGAACTTCCATTTCTGCAATATTACGCACGAAATAGTAGTAGACGGCAGGATTTAATATACTTTTATAAAGCACTTATGCGCAATATTAAAAAAATGGCATCTTATTGCTGGAAGAAAGCCTTAAATACATTTATAGAAAACTATTATATTACTTCAGAATTTATGTTTCATTAAAAGTATTCTTAAATTACGATGCGTAAGAATGAATACAATTTTTAACTTCAACAATTTCTAACCTCAATTAATAACATTATTTATAACTTCAATTAACAATTTCGAACTTAAATATTAGTAACAAGTTCTAACATTCAATTTATAAAAATAAAATGTATAGCTTAAAATAGTTAAAATTTCTAACTTCAATCAGTAACAATAAAATTTGTAACAAAGTAGTTAAAATTTGTAACAAAGTAGTTAAAATTTGTAACATCAATTAATAAAAATTTCTGAATTAAATTAGTAACATTTTCTAACTTCAATAGTAACAATGTACAACTTCAATTAATAAACAGTTCTAACTGCAATTAGCAACAATCTCGAACTTCAGTTAGTAACAATTTCTGACTAAAATTAATAACAATTGAAGAGTTCGCGGGAAAAACGATGAATGTCACAGTTTTCTTAAGGTTGATGTCATTATCTAATTCAAAGGATCACTACGAAATTTAATGTTGTTCTTACGAAAAATGATAAAAAAGGAGAATTATCACCACGAATACAGTAATCCTTTCCTTTATTTTCTATAGAAACAGCACTACATCTTGCAGTTATAGACTCAATTAGATCATTACCTAATCCTTAACAGAAATGTGACATTCATCGTTTTTCCCGCGAACTCTTCAATTTCTAACTTCAATTACTAATTTCAATAAATTAGTAACAATCCCTCACTTCAATTAGTAACAATTATAAGTTCAATTGATAACAATAATTCCTAACTTCAATTTTACTAAAAAGTGTACATTCTGTGGACATAAATGCTGATTAACTGATCACTGTAGTGAATCTGCAAATGATTTTCCCGCTAGCGACAAGTTCGTATTTTCGTGGATTTTATTAGCGTAGGATGAAGATGTAAAACCATTCTTGTCACAGCCATGTTTTCATCAGCCAATTTAAAGTTTCATCACGCAAAAATAAGCTAAAACCATCATGGTGAAATCTCTTAAGAATGCGGAAACAAAGATAGAAACTACAGTTTTCTTTTTTATAAACTTTAGAGATTTTTCTAGGATAAATATAAATATTCGTTGTCTTAAGTGGAGTCGTGTTTTTCTAAATACAGTAATATATATATTTTTTATTTTCATTTATCTATGACAATAATACAAAAGAGAGCGTTGGCCGACATTTTCAAGCATACAAATCGTCCTCATGCAACGAAAGCAAGTGATACAAATGAGCTACAACAAAATACAAAAACATTTCACTCTTTCTTTACATTTAGATCTGTTTTTGTACCATACATCGCACTCGGAAGTGATATTCTTGGCAAAGAAACCCAAGTCTACTTTTAAGTAACAGAGTCGCCATAAATTAATGAAATTATTACGAGAATTTCCACCGCACTTGTAAACACAGCAATTGTTCAAAAGTTGATAATAATTTTCTACATTACAAATGAAAAGAATTTCCTACAAACTTACAGAAATGACAGATCATATTTCTGAAGAAGAGGATTGGGATGTTTAACATCTATACAAATAATAAATCTGTAGCCAAAATGTTTCTGGTAATTTTCGATTTTCCAAAAATAATTGGTGTTAACATATATAATTAACCATCCTGAAACCGAAAATAGCTTTTTTTTAATTTTTGTTTGTATGTCTGTCTGGATGTTTGTTACCTTTTCACGCGATAATGGCTGAACGGATTTATATGAAAATTGGAATATAAATTAAGTTCGTTGTAACTTAGATTTTAGGCTATATGGCATTCAAAATATTTTATTTAAAACGGGGGTTATAAGGGGGCTTGAATTAAATAAATCGAAATATCTCCCTTATTATTAATTCTCATGAAAAATGTTACATATCAAAAGTTTCTTTAAAAATAATTTTCGATAAGTTTTATTCTATACAAAATTTTGTTAGGACTGATATTTAATGAGATAAATGAGTTTTAAAATTACAATAACAACGCCATCTAAAGCGCTGTACTGAAATAAAAACAAATGACTTCGTATATAAGGGGCCTTGGACAACAACAATTGAAAGCTATTAAACATAGCCTACAGAGAATGATTCTGTGTTTGTATGAAGTAATATCGGAAGCTAATTAATTGTTTAATTATTATTTCACCATTGGAAAGTGTAGTTTCTCTAGATGGACATAATTCTACAATGTTATTACAGTAATTTCTGAAACATATAGCAAGTAATATAAAGTATACACATTAAAACTAAATGATATGTCAATCTTCATTAAACTATGGTTGCATGTAATAACAATTAAGAAACATGTTAAAGGAATTGTCATTGCACCAAATGATTGCTCTCTGGACCAAAATGACCGCATTTTAATTATTTAAATACAATTTCCCTAAATTAATATTCGACTACAGACCAACTGGTAAAGGAAACATAGGTAAACCCAGGAAAAGATGGCTTCAACAATTTTAAAATTTATATACTTCATGAGACCGGAACGAGCCAAACAAGGTTAAACCATGCGGCTGATGATGATGATGATGATGATGATGATGATGATGATGATGATGATGATGATGATGATGGTGGAATTAAGTAACATATTAAACGATTTATCCTTCTATCAAACACGAATGTTGCCTGGATCAAATGTCCTATTTTAATTATATAATTATTTTATATTTATTTCTAACAGGTGCAGCGGAGCGCACGGGTACGGCTAGTAAACCAATAATTCTCCACTTTTCCATCCTTATATTTGATATTTGATATTTGATATTTATTTGTCAATCAACTTTACAATTCATAGTTATGGTGGACCTTCACATTTCTGTTTTTCGATCCACCATCCCTTTAATACATACAACTCTTTTCTATTGATGTATTCTTTGCCGAGAACTTCTTGAATATACTTTCTAATGTTCTGTTATGACTGAATTGCTATATGTCCTTCCCCCTCTATCCTCTTCTATTCTCTCCCTCTTACCTAGGCTGTCTCCCTTCCATTTCTCGCTCACCTATTAGATATTGCATATTCCTTCCTTAATAATTTGCGTTATTTATTTATTTTCTTCTCTACTCTCGAATCCTGCCTACTCTTAATCATTGTTTTCCCGCTATTTTCTCCTACACTACTTTCTGACTTTTCCGTTTACTCTTATTTACAACACTTTTTTTTTGTTCTATCCTCTGTTTATTTACATATTTATCACTTTCTTTTCGCTTCACTCCTAAATTTCCTATTTTATTACCTCTTTCCATATATTTATTCCATCCTTATATAAACAAAATGAAATATGTGTGTTGAAATCTTAATCCTGATGTTTACTGAAGGATAGTAAATTGGATACAAGAAGACATATTGATATAAGGTGAAGTTAAACAGGTTACGCATTGCTTTTGAGCTTCTTTATTTAATGTTCTCGTTCAATTTCCAATAGTCTATGCTTATACAACAGAAACAATAGGAAATGTTACGTGTACCTTTACGTAAGTTTACGTTATACCAGGCATGTCAAAACCCTGCACATTTTGCAGTCGCGCACATTGTGCACTTGTCTCTGTGCGATGTGCAGTTCCTATTCTCCTACCTGGAGGGAGTGAATCGGCTTGGAGGGGAACGCGACAGGGCTGTACAATACCTATAGTAGCAGAACAGCTTTGGTTTCAGTAACACAGATCAGTACGGGTGTGCTCATTGAGCTGTGATTGTGAATGCGTTATGAAAATAAAGTGAGGAGTCCACAGATATAACGAAGAAGAGAAATCACGGAACATATAACGTAACTGTTATGATGTTTTCCTCAGCCAACAGTAATTATTTTAAAATGAAAGGCTTTCATCATATCATGTGGACCTAATAGTGATATGAGAATTTAAATCAGATTAGTAAAGTTCACAAAATATTATATTCGCCTGCTCTTATTTCTTAATTAGTACTCTCACGGCAAAACAAACATGACAATGATGTTGTTTTGGAGTCTGTACTAACACAGCCATCAATGGTTAGACGACTTACAACTTTTATTTGATAAGCTGATAAGTGATGAGAATATTGAGTGAAGAATACATGTGAGGGTCTTGAGGTTGTAAGGGAAGGAAGAAAGCAAATATTTGAAGAAATGATGGGGATTGTAAGATGAAATGGAAAATGTAGGGATTACATTAGGAAAGTTGAGATGAACAAGGGAATCCCGAGAAAATTCACTGCATCCACTCGACTACCAAGAACGACAGTGAGATATATTTATTTTAAATGTGTTACTTTCTCCCCTCTCCAAACCAGAAAATTTGAAGCTGAGTGAAGCAATCGACGTCAAATTAAAAAATACATGTTGAGGATGATCGGAGACAACGAATTACAAGTCCTGGCCTCATATTATAATTATTAACAATGGTATGGTGTGGTTAATATGATCCGTCCTACCTCACTTCAAGCGTTTGGTGTGACAAGTGGCCCATAAGGAAGTGGTGGCTAAGAGAATTATTTCTGGAATTTTACTGATGCATTTACTTCTTCCAGAAAAGCAATTAATTACTCGCAAAGGCGGCAGAAGCAGTGAAAGTTTTCTAGGAACTATTTCCAATATTAGAACCCTTAGCAATGCTATTTCGAGAATTAACAGCAGCAGAACGGAAGTTTAATGATCTACTGAACTTTTAGATAGAGCACTTGCACTTCAATTAGTTTTTCTATGAACACAAGCTGGATTTTACCGACGTAGCCTATATTATGTTGTAATATTAGGCTACATAGTCTACCTAATATTTTCTTATGCCAAAGATATTATCTTCGTTACTCCCCTATTCTTAGTATTTTATCTTTAATTATCCATGTTAACGTTAGGTTTTTAATTAATTTTGTTAAATGACATAATGTTATCTTTCCCGCTATTTTATGTTATCTTCCTCCATAATATTAAATTCCAATATTTATATTGTCATTCACTTTATATTTACAGTATTGAACAATATGTTGTGTTACTCGTATGTTCTATGTTCAATGCTGCGTTTTATAATGTACAAGAAGTAAAATAAAATCGAAGTTACACAAACAAGAATATCACAAACATAAGGTCACTGCGATATTTAAACACTTCTTACCATATACTGCAATGTAAATTTGAAAGTACTGTTGTTTACTTGACAAATTAAGTGTAGCAAAACGTCAATTTCCAAACCGATGTTGAAATTAGAAACAAAGCACACTTACCAACACTCTTAATCGCATTCATCTCTGTGTAGAATTCGACACAAGACTTTATTTATTTATTTGTTTATTTATTTATTTATTTATTTATTTATTTATTTATTTATTTACATATTTATTTATTTGTTTGTTTTCCTACCTACTACCTACCTTTTTATCTACCTACCTATCTACCTGTCTGTCTGTCCGTCCGCCCATCCGTCTATCTATCTATCTATCTATCTATCTATCTATCTATCTATCTATCTATCTATCTATCTATCTATCTATCTATCTATCTATCTATCTATCTATCTGTCTGTCTGTCTGTCTGTCTGTCTGTCTGTCTGTCTGTCTGTCTGTCTGTCTGTCTGTCTGTCTGTCTGCCTGCCTGCCTGCCTGCCTGCCTGCCTGCCTGCCTGCCTGCCTGCCTGCCTGCCTGCCTGCCTGCCTGCCTGTCTGTCTGTCTGTCTATCTACCTACCTACCTACCTACCTACCTATCTATCTATCTAATTTATTTATCAATTTATTTATTTATTTATTTATTTATTTATTTATTTATTTATTTATTTATTTATTCATATTTATATGTTATGCTACTCTAAGGGTAGGGTACCTATTTTTTAACAAATCAATAACATATCGTGCCAGCAACGTGTAGGCTATCAAACAGACCGCGAAAAGTGTGTAGCTTCTGAGTATCACAAAATTGTTATTTAATTTAAATTTTAGACACACACAGTTTTTATATGGCGACTGAGGCGTTAAAAGTTTGCAGAATGGTAAGTGAAGCGACATTATCCCAAGAAACCCCCTGTCGTCATCGTCTTTGTCTGTCACAAATTTCACCATATAGATGCAATGACATTTGTGAAATAAACAAAGGATATGCGATTTTTTTTTCTCCGAGTTGTGAGGTTTCGATTTTTCCTAGGTTTATCACCCCTGTTATGCTACTCTATGGCCACATTATATAGGATCAACTTATGACGATGAAGACTGTATATGCATATTCATTTTACATGTCTTTAAAAATAATGTTTTCTTTCAATTTTATTCTCTTCTGTAGTGATATAATGTACATTATACTATATCTATGCGTATGTAAAATGTATATTACTTTCAATAATGAAACACTGCCTTTATAAACTAGTTATTTTTAACATATAATCTATTCAGGGTTTGGCGTATTTCTGCATTTCCTTTGGGAAAGATGTCATAAACAGTATATTTTAATATGCTATATTATTACAGTTCGTCATATCAACTTATCCACTCTAGCACATTTGACACATAGTCTACAAAATATCAATCGTGCTTTTCTGGCGGTCATGTCTTCTTTAATGTTGCATAATGTATAAATATAAATGTTTAAATGTAAACGATTCTGAATACAAAAATTCGTCTCCACCTTTACAGCATACATTTTTGTACAAATCAAGATTTCAGGTATAACTCCCTGTACTGTAAAGTTGATTTGAATAATTTCGAGGGAAAAATTGTTCCGGAGCCGGGTATCGAACCCGGGACATTTGGTTTAACGTACCAACGCTCTACCACTGAGCTACCCGGGAACTCTAACCGACACCGATCCAATTTTTCCCTCTATATCCACAGACCTCAAAGTGGGCTGACAACCGTCAAGCAACCAACTTCGAGTGCACACTAACTCCGTGTGACTTAAATTGTGGTTTTCTGTTAACGAACAGTGACGTGTATTATGCAAATCAAGATTTCAGGTATAACTCCCTGTAAAGTTGATTTGAATAATTTCGAGGGAAAATTGTTCCGGAGCCGGGTATCGAACCCGGGACCTTTGGTTTAACGTACCAACGCTCTACCACTGAGCTACCCGGGAACTCTAACCGACACCGATCCAATTTTTCCCTCTATATCCACAGACCTCAAAGTGGGCTGACAACCGTCAAGCAACCAACTTCGAGTGCACACTAACTCCGTGTGACTTAAATTGTGGTTTTCTGTTAACGAACAGTGACGTGTATTATGCAAATCAAGATTTCAGGTATAACTCCCTGTAAAGTTGATTTGAATAATTTCGAGGGAAAAATTGTTCCGGAGCCGGGTATCGAACCCGGGACCTTTGGTTTAACGTACCAACGTTCTACCACTGAGCTACCCGGGAACTCTAACCGACACCGATCCAATTTTTCCCTCTATATCCACAGACCTCAAAGTGGACTGACAACCGTCAAGCAACCAACTTCGAGTGCACACTAACTCCGTGTGACTTAAATTGTGGTTTTCTGTTAACGAACAGTGACGTGTATTATGCAAATCAAGATTTCAGGTATAACTCCCTGTAAAGTTGATTTGAATAATTTCGAGGGAAAAATTGTTCCGGAGCCGGGTATCGAACCCGGGACCTTTGGTTTAACGTACCAACGCTCTACCACTGAGCTACCCGGGAACTCTAACCGACACCGATCCAATTTTTCCCTCTATATCCACAGACCTCAAAGTGGGCTGACATTTTTGTAATTATTATTGTTAATCACCCTTCACCCTTATCTTATTTTCTTCGTCCCTGTTTTTATTTAAATCAATAAGGTTCTGATATAAAATGTTCACATTTTCCTTACACAGATAACTGCTCTTGGTATCTTATAATCTAAATCTTAGTTATTGCTAATATTTATACCCGTGACAGGAGTTGCTTTAAAATAATACACATGAGTCATTCAATAATTAGTGGCAACAATGTTTATATGTGGCGCTATCAGCGGTAAATGATGCAAGCTGATAACAATGAGAAAGAAGAGCATCTGATGTGTGTTATCTGTGAGTTAGAAGACAATAATCTCATTTAGAATATATTTGTAGTGAGTTTAATTTGTAGACTCTTATCTATAGTCCTCTAAAATGTTTAGCAAATACGAACAAAGATGCTTAATTAAAATTCAGATTGCAAGAAACAAGAATGCTCGACAATGTCATACAGCATTACTGGAAGCTTGTGGTAGAGAGACTTCACCATATCGTACTGTGGCTAGGTGGGCACATGCATTTCGCAGCGGAAGGGAAGATGTTCATCAAAATCGTGGAGCTGGCAGACCGCAATTGACAAGAGTGATGATGTACATGTGAAAGCTGTAAGAGCACTGCTGGAAGAACACCGTTGTTGGACTTGTATTTAACTAGCAAGGGAAGTGGAATTGCTCCTGGTACGATTGTTCACATACTTAAGAAGAAGTTAAAGATGAGGAAAATCTGCGCTCGGTGGGTTCCACACAATCTTAACCCAGATATGTCTACTGTCCTATTAAAAGGACAGTTGTCAATGTTTCAAATTACCCTCTCTACAGTTAACGCATTTTCTTTTTCACAAGTGTCACTATTACTGGTCTTAATTAGAGGCTTGCCAGGTGTGTTAAGATTGGTAATTAGAGTTCCGGTCATCGTTGAGTTTGAGATGTGGACGTGAGAATTGTTCGTTTATTTCAGCAATGGCATCCGAGACGCAAATCGGATAAGAATGTTAAATAATTTTACAGTTCGGAATTATTTTACAAATTGTTGTAGATCAAATGACTCCTAATAAACATAAATATAACGTGAAACTACAATGCGTTCGAAATATCTATTCATTGCGACATAACAATGAGGAAAACTTATGTGTCCTTTTAAAAGGACAGTAGGCATATCCCCATATATTTTGAAATTGTTTCGCTTTTTCAATTTTAGTGGATTTTCCCTGCATGAAATGCTATCTACGTTTGAAAATTATGCTACGGGCGAAATTTCATCTCAAATACAGACATATCACTATAATTCAGCCTACAAATGCCACACAGAGTTCGTGTGCACTCAAAATTTGGTTTCTGGCGTCTTGTCAGCCCACTGAGGTGTGTGGATATGAAGGGAAAAGTTGAGATAGTGTCGGGTGTAGTTGCTGTGTAGCTAGTCGGCAGAGCGTTGGTGCGCTAAGCCAAAGGTCCCGGGATCGATACCCGGCTACGGAACAATTTTTCTTTTGAAATTATTCAAGTCTGCTTCACAGAGAGGTATACCTGAAAACCAGATTTGTACAGCGAGATCTGTTTACAAGTGGAGGACTGGTGACGTTCTGGATGGAGGTATTGAACGAACATAAGTTTCTATTGTTTTTCATTTATTACTTTTGGAAGAGGTCTTATTTTCTATCTAATTGTCATTGTCATAACACTGTAGATTTTAGGAAATGAATTGTAACCTATCTTTCGACATTGCCACAGCAATTGCTTCATTATATGTATCGTCACTTCTCTCCCAATATAACCTCCTCCCCGAAACTTCAACACTCTTTTCGCCTATTACTTATTTTTACGTATCAATAGCAATACGGTACTTAATATTCAATGACGAAAGCATTCAAGAGTTAAAACGAATTTAGCACAATGCATCATTCTTCAGAATAATATTAGTAGTAATAATAAAGAAACTATAATAAAATAACAACGTAATAATAATAATAATAATAATAATAATAATAATAACAATAATTGTAAATTAAAACAATTACATTGTTTCCTTTCATGTAAGCATAGTATACAATTATTCCTCAAAATGTATGCTCATATGCCTACTGTCCTTTTAAAAGGACACCTGTTTCTAGCTCAACCAGTTACAACTAGAATGTTTCGACACCATACAAATATTTCAGTTATATACTGCATTAAATGAGATTTGAAAAATACACAAAAATTGCAAAAAAAAAAAATATATATATATATATATATATATATATATATATATATATATATTTCAGACATATCTGGGTTAAAGAGGAAAACATGTGGCAGATAATAGAAACAGCGAGATTGCATTTAGAACGCTATGGACGTGAAGGCGAGCGTTTTCTTCGACGTATCATAACTTTAGATGAAACCTGGGTTCGATGTTAGCAACCAAAATTGAAAAGACAATCAAATGAGTGGTGATACAACGGCCAAAAAAGTATCGGCAAGAACAGGATCCACTTAAAATCATGTTCATTGTTGCTTATGATTTTGACGGTGTCCTTGTCACTCATTCTGTTCCTGCGGGAAATCATGTGAATGGTGCATATTACAGTTACTTTCTGGAACATCATTTACGACCAGTTGTGCACCGTAAACGTCCAAATCTCCTGAATTCTCATCCTATTGTGCTACATGATGGTGCTCGCTCTCACACAGCTGCTTCTATGGTTAATTTACTTCGCGATGGAACTGGGAAATTCTGGAGCGTCTTCCATACTCCCCAGATATGAGCCCATATGATTTTTACCTTTTTCCGAAAATGAAATTACCACTTAGAGGAGTTTGCTTTAGAACCGGTCAGGCAATTATAGGAAGAGAGCAGTCTGTTCGAAGATTAGTACAACAAGACGCTGTGGATGGCATCCGTCGTCTCCCTGAGGTGGGGAGGCGGGTTATTTATGTTGAAGGAGATTATAAGAATAAGAGTTACGTAGAAAAACGCATAGAAGATTGATTTGAATTTGAAAATATGTTTATAATAATTGTTACGACTACAATAAATGAATATACGAGTATGTCTTAGTGAAAGCACAAAATTTTGTGACAATTGTTGATAACTCTTAACTGTTTTCGGATATATCTTTTTAATACATTTCCTTCCATCATTGATATTGATATTGCTTTCTGTTACACATAAAATGCGACACTTCTACCATTTTCAAAGAATTTGGCGCTCTAAGACAAAATTACTTGTTGTTCTGTGTGGTTTTATCGTAGGCGACAGGTTTCCCACCAGCATCCAGTCGGAAAATTCCACTGAAACTTTTAGTGCTTCTGGTGGCCAATGAAACAACGGCCTGGACAGTCTTACCACCAGAAACTCCTATGTTAGTTTCACTCGCTACGCGTATACAAAGACGCGTAACTATGAAACGTTGATAGCTACAAGGTTGGCATTACGTACAGTACATACAGATGATGGATAAATAACAAATATTTATGGAATATTCTCATATGTTTATATTTATTTATTTTATTTATTTATTTTATTTATTTATTTAATCTGACAGGATTAAAGCCATAAGGCCTTCTCTTCCATCCGACCAGATAGCACATATAAATACAAAAAAGAAATAATACAGACGCTGGTGAAAATAATACAAATTAAATTAAAGCCCTATAGAGGGTCAACAGGGTCGAAAGAACACTATAGAGCTCTCATCGAGCTAATACAAGAAAAAAAAAGAAGGAAAAACAGAGATAGCAATGATGATAGTGATAACTGATAACTGATGATGATAATAATAATAATAATAATAATAATAATAATAATAATAATAATAAATACATTACATATTAATTGCCAATTTTACAACAGCATAGTTACAATATTTACTATATGTCATGGGTTAAGCCGAAGTTGCGCAACCTGACAGGTGTTCAACAAGCAATTCCACGAACTAGAATGTGATTTTTTAATTTAAATTTGAATTTTGATATTGTCCGACAGTCTCTGACATAGTCAGGGAGAGAGTTCCAGAGGCGTGGAATAGATATGCTGAAAGATAATGAGTAGAATAGGCCTATATAACAGTTCATAATATTGTTGTCTGTGGCCCATAAACTGGTTCTCTATTTGTCTTTTTAATAGTACATATGTTTTAATGCATTATTATTACTTACTTACTTACAAATGGCTTTTAAGGAACCCGAAGGTTCATTGCTGCCCTCACATAATCCCGCCATCGGTCCCTATCCTGCGCAAGATTAATCCAGTCTCTATCATCATATCCCACCTCCCTCAAATCCATTTTAATATTATCCTCCCATCTACGTCTCGGTCTCCCTAAAGGTCTTTTTCTCTCCGGTCTCCCAACTAACACTCTATATGCATTTCTGGATTCGCCCATACGTGCTACATGCCCTGCCCATCTCAAACGTCTGGATTTTAAGTTCCTAATTATGTCAGGTGAAGAATACAATGCGTAATGCATTATTATTATTATTATTATTATTATTATTACTATTATTATTATTATTATTATTATTATTATTATTATTATTATTATTATTATTATTATTATTATTATTGATCCATCTTGAATCTTGCGTACACTATTTTTAACACTTAAATATATATGATTGATTAAATGGCAAACTTACTAGTGTTAATTATATAACTATATAACCACATATAGCCACATAAGCTTATGTAATTAACACTAGTAAGTTTGACATTTAATCAATCATTTGGATAATTGAATTTTATTCATAATTTATTTCATTCCGTTCATTAGACACACACAAATTTTGCAGCAAATTGTATAATTATTTATCCTAATTATTGTATGGATGTTACACGCAATCAGGAATTTCCTCAAATTTCCGGTCACTTTATTTAATTGGTTATTTAACAGGGTTGCCAACTATGCGGCTACTCGGCGTCGGTGAATTCGTGATAATAAAATGGTATTTTCGTGTCACGAGTCCGAAGATTCGTCACGTGATTACTTGGCATTCGCTTTACAGATGGGAAAAACCAAGCGGAATTCAAACCTAGGTCCTACGTCCTAGTGCAGCCTGGAAGCACGAGTCTCGCTCACTACCTTCTAAATCTCTAGACCGTGTTGGTAGAACGTTCTTTTCCGAAGTGCTATCGTAGTGTTAAAATATTAATGTGCCAATAGAAGTAGGTAATAAAAATTGATGGTGAGAAAGTGTTAATTTATTTTGTGCGAGATCGTGCGTATTTGCTTGGTTTCCGCACAAAACCAATCCGCGGAAAATCTAAAATTCCACATTCAGTATTCCCAACCTAACACACACAACAATTTCCCTCTTCTTACCGCTTAAGTGACATATTGATTTTACTGCTTTAGGCTTTTAACATATTATTTTTAGAAACGTTCAATATAGTAATAATTATAAATTGGAAACTTACCACTGCAATTTCACCTAAATTGCAGTGTTAATGATTGTTTTTAAATATTTGCAAAAATTAAGTAAACTCTACAACTCCACTAAAGTTACTGCATTCGTGATGCTAGTAACATTAAGGAAGCCGTGAAAAAATCAACAAGATTCCAGACTCATCATAGACTGGGGGAAAAAAGACAAGACGTATATCACGGCCTGCTGGAGTATAGTAAACACAGAAAACATTTTAAAGCAACAATGTTGAAGATAGATATTTATGTTTTGCAAATTTGCCGTCATTGAACAGAAACCAAGATGGAGATTTCATTGCAACTAATTATAAATTCCTCTTTCATGTATGTAATAAACAATCTTCGCACAAAATAATGTACAATACACGAGCGGTATGTTTTCTTTCAATTCTCGGAAATTAAAAAAGCTCAACTACGTTTCGCTTTTTCAAACTTTTCCTCGAACATGAAAACTTCAACATACCGCTCTTGTAACGCATATTACTATTATGATGACTGAATTTCGTAATCAGTGGCGTCAGTTTAATATTTTCACTTTTTACTTGTAACGTTTGTATTACAGTCGTAAAAATCTGGATTTTTATATTTTCATTATGGTCAAGTTTTGTTTGATTTGAACGTTTATACAATATTGTACTAAACAGTACCTCCATTTTCAAGCTAATTTACTATAACGACTCTAATTCAGTAAAATTTAGTCGTATCATAAATTTTATTATCTCGCTCCAAGTAGTGTTCGTGATTGTGTCAACTTTTCCACGAGTTAATAATCCAGTAGGGGTTATGTGACAATTGTAATTTGTGTCACAATTTTGTTGCTTTTCTATCGTTGAAACAAACGTCACAGCACGAAACAATAAGCTAAGTATCTACTCCTATTACAAAAATTAATCGAAGAGAAAAATAAAATTAAAACATTGTTTCTTATAAAGTTACGAAAGTTATTCCATTTGGCTGTTTTATACAAGAGAAAAAATTCGAAGTAGTTGTTGCAAAATAGATTTAGGCGTGATTTACAACAAGATTTATTTTTTCTCGTGTCATCTTACAGCTGTAACTACCACAAATTTCGTACGATATTTTGTAGACTTTATTACAGTTTGTTTTCTTTCTGCGTGTCTTCTCTCTCTCTCTTTCTGAACGTAACAAGAAAAATGAGGATAAAATAGATCTGTTCTGTCTAATCTTGACGAAAGACGTATGGCAGAACAGAGGAAGAACGACTATAAATAAATTAGATGTTTATGAAATAGGACATGGTTTCTTTGTACAGGGACATCATTTTATTTTTACTTCAATTGTTATTGTACCTGAGTTTTTTAATGTACTTCACTCTTACTCCTTCTACTAGCAAACTTCCACACACAACCAAAGCCGCAAATGCTGTTAAAGTTGTCTTAAGGTCATAGTAATCAGTACAGAGTGAGTGAGTATAGTATGTTCCAGAAATATGATTACATTTTTCAGTGAAGAAAGAGCATTCATTCAATATTGAATCATATTTTCGCACAGGTACTGTGCGTCCGTTTAGTTACGTCGCATCTCGGTTTCCCCCACCCGTTTCTGCTGACTCCTCTGTAAAGGCTAGTGGCTGAGCTGTCTTAATTCTTTTCTAGAAACATTTGCTGTTAGGAATTGGACTTCTACGTAATATTATACAAATATAAAAAGGGCCTCGTTAAGTAAGTAATTGTCACGTGATTTCCCCCTTCCTAAGACCCTCATACATAACCACATGGACGAACAGTAGATAGCATCTCTGAGTAAATTAATCTATGCGGATCGGGCAGAAGTAAAGATTGATTTGACAGTAAGTAACGTACACTGTTATAGAGTAGGTACAGAATTATTTCAACAGGCGCAGGATTATGACTCCCCCATGTCGCCTGATTTGAGTGCTTTGCATTATTTCTTTGGGGTTACTGTGAAACAGTTGTGTTTACTAAACATCCTACAAGAATTAAATAATTACATTCAAGAAACCACACGTTCAATTTCAGAAGATATGCTTGAAAACATTTTTGATAATATGCACAAAAGAACTGAAGCCTGTATCGAAATGAACGACCACCATTTTCAATAATTTGTTTAAATATCCATATTTTGATTTTATTTTTTAAATTTAAATGCACTGTAAATATTGTATGCTAATGTGCTGTAGGCAGTGAACTATAAATTGCATAATAAATACGTCCAATTGGACAGTTCAGTTAGTGAGTAAAAACACTTACTGTTAAAACTATACTGTATTTTGATTAAATAAAGACCTGGCGAAAATGATCAAACTCAAAATCGTAACATTTCCTAGTTTACGTAAATGTATGCACTACATTTCTTCCCTCCTATACCTAGTAAAGTTATTTTTATTGTATTTTACACTAGTGTCGTCAAACTTCGGTCGTGGAAGGGGATAGCAAACAGTGTTTCCGGTTTTTAATCGTTAATCCAAAGGTATAGGCAGGTTAATATTGGAAATGTTAGTAAAAACAAAATGATGTTTCTGTACTTACCTGTAATTATCAGAGAATGGTACAGATTGATCGGGAGCTCGACACAGCTGTGTCCTTGCCTATTTATAAATGCTCACGTCTGAAAAGTACAGATTCTTAGTGCCTGGTTTGGAAGAACTCACTGTTGAGAACGGACACTCACCACACCTGAGACACAGACTGTCACACAACACTAAAAAATATCGATTATTTATTCTCACCAAATATATAAAGTAATAAACACGTGTTAAGTTTATTTAAAATCGTGGCTTATAGATTTTATTCTTTAAAATAAAAAGAAAACAACACATCGCGTCTTCCCTACTTAAGGAATTATGTTTGTACCCCGCGTAAAGACGGTCACTGCACTCTCTTGTACCACTTGATTGAACATGCACACATGTTGCCGGTTAGAAGAGGTGTCTACATTCACATTCTGCCCGTGTGCTAGAAAGCGTCGTGTTTTAGTGGACGCATTCTCCGCTGTGGGGGGCTTTGCTTCGCGACGCTTGTGTACTATACGGAAGGCTTGTCTAGACCGGGATGGAGGACTAACCCGGGGAAGGGGTTGGCCGGCGCTTTGGCCCCAAGCCATTCGTCTACTCCCGTGTATATATACATATCCCTCTCCGGGCTATTTCTGTCCACGAATCCCGCAGCCACCCGTAGTGTGTCCTGTAAGTTTTGACACCCGTACAAGCGTAAGGAAATGGTAATTACATGTAGGAAAGCACTTACTCAAATAGGAAATAAGAGCTTTCTTGCTTCCTCTCGTAAACTGGAGGTTAGCGAACTGTTTCAAGTGATTTCCTATATGGATTCTGGATGAACGCTTCATAGCAGCTTATAATAGTACATTATGCAACGAGCCTATAATGGTAGTAATTAAGACGCTCGTATGAAAATTATGAAACTCGCTTGCGCTCGTTTCATAAACATACTCGCGTCTTAAATTACCATTATAGTCAAGTTTCATACTAGTTTTTATGCTCGACCAAATTTCTAACTTGAAATTATTAATAAGTATTCATGTTATTCTCATCTGACTGAGGAGCGGAACTGACCTTGTGCAATACCTTTTAAATTGTGAGATGTGCGCAGACGCGAAAGTATTCATTTTTTCCGAGAAACAAATGTCGACATTGACTTTGATATAATCTACAGAGTAAAATAAACATTAATCTTGATATAACCTTGAAATTGAATTAGACATTGAAAAACGAGATGACAAATTGAATTTATTTGAATATTATTTACAATTAACCTAATTATTATAGTAACAGAACTAGTTGTCTTTCGATTGCATATCCGAGAATAATCGATACTTTCGCTTTCATATTGCTACAATGGTATTTTCTAATTGGTGGAACATCTGAACTTTAACGAATAGGTGTACTTTAATGAGGTCCATTAAAGGGCTGCTGACAGGTGTATAATTACTACATTTCGGCATGGTCGAGCATAAAAAAATGAATGGTCACCTAAACGCCAGCAATCTGCATAAATTAGGAAAATTTCTTTTTAGAGTTAAAATTAGATGGGAAGAGAAAGTCAAAGCTCTAACGGAGATGGAATTATAAATGTTGAGTAGTCACACGATAACAAACTACGAAGAGTATTCAATGAAGTTAACAGAATAATTCTTAAGAGATTGAGCATAAAAATGAAAAAGCTAAAGTAGGAGTTTTAAATACAAGAGCTATACTTATTACGAGTTGATTATTATTATTACTTACTTACTTACTGGCTTTTAAGGAATCCGGAGGTTCATTGCCGCCCTCACATAAGCCCGCCATTGATCCCTATCCTGAGCAAGATTAATCCAGTCTCTACCATCATATCCCACCTCCCTCAAATCCATTTTAATATTATCCTCCCATCTACGTCTCGGCCTCCCCAAAGGTCTTTTCCCCTCTGGCCTCCCAACTAACACTCTATATGCATTTCTGGATTCGCCCATACGTGCTACATGCCCTGCCCATCTCAAACGTCAGGATTTAATGTTCCTAATTATGTCAGGTGAAGGATGCAATGCATGCAGCTCTGCGTTGTGTAACTTTCTCCATTCTCCTGTAACTTCATCCCTCTTAGCCCCAAATATTTTCCTAAGAATCTTATTCTCAAAAACCCTCAATCTCTGTTCCTCTCTCAAAGTAAGAGTCCAAGTTTCACAGCCATACAGAATAACTGGTAATAACTGTTTTATAAATTCTAACTTTCAGATTTTTTGACAGCAGACTAGATGCAAAAGCTTCTCAACCCAATAAAAACAGGCATTTCCCATATTTATTCTGTGTTTAATTTCCTCTCGAGTGTCATTTATATTTGTTACTGTTGCTCCAAAATATTTGAATTTTTCCACCCCTTCGAAGGATAAATCTCCAATTTTTATATTTCCATTTCGTACAATATTCTGGTCACGAGACATAATCATATACTTTGTATTTTCGGGATTTACTTCCAAACCGATCGCTTTACTTGCTTCAAGTAAAATTTCCGTGTTTTCCCTAATCGTTTGTGGATTTTTCTCCTCACATATTCACGTCATCCGCATAGACAAGAAGCTGATGTATCCCGTTCAATTCCAAACCCTCTGTGTTATCCTGAACTTTCCTAATGGCATATTCTAGAGCGAAGTTAAAAAGTAAAGGTGATAGTGCATCTCCCTGCTTTAGCCCGCAGTGAATTGGAAAAGTATCAGATAGAAACTGACCTATACGGACTCTGCTGTATGTTTCACTAAGACACATTTTAATTAATCGAACTAGTTTCTTGGAAATACCAAATTCAATAAGAATATTATATAAAACTTCTCTCTTAACCGAGTCATACGCCTTTTTGAAATCTATCAACAACTGATGTACTGTACCCTTATACTCCCATTTTTTCTCCAATATCTGTCGAATACAAAATATCTGATCAATAGTCGATCTATTACGCGTGAAAACACATTGATGATCCCCAATAACTTAATCTACATATGGAGTTAATCTTCTCAAAAGGATATTCGATAAAATTTTGTTATTATTATTATTATTATTATTACTATTATTGTAAACAGAGGATATTTATAGGTTCATTATGTATTAGTTTTTGTTATATTTGTATAGAGAGTGATGGCGGATGAAGAACTGGAATACATCTAATCCGCCATGACGTGAACAAAGATTGATGAAATGAATGAATGAATGAATGAATGAATGAATGAATGAATGAATGAATGAATGAATGAATGAATGAATGAATGAATGAATGAATGAATATGGATTCTGGATGAAATATTGTAACATACATACAAAATAGAAAAGAAAGTGTATGGAATGTATGAAAAACTATTTTCACGTTTATTATGAAGACGTCGGAAAACTATTTATATTATAATTTTTCAAGTATAAGAAGTAAAACTGTACACCGCTATGGAGTAGCACGTCTGACTGCGAAACTAGCGGACCCAGTTGCAAAGCCTGGTTGGGACAAGTTACCTGGTTGGGATTTTTTCCGGGTTTTCCCTCAACCCTGAAAATCATGAAAATTTTTCAAAATATTTTTGTTGGCAATTTTACTTCTTCAGAATGTATACTTTCGCACGCCAGATGGATTTAGTTCAATTATGATTACAAATATGTTTAATATTTTTTGAACTTTAGTCTGTAAAGACGGGCATTTAAAGAGCTTTTATCAAAGAATTCTTTTTTACAAATTTATTACAAATCTAGTAACTTTTTGTTCTAAAGTTGGCTCCCTGAAGTTACAAGATGAATGTAGTGGAGGAGAATTTTAATACATAAATGTTACCTAAATAATCATTTTACTTTCAAATCCATTTTTCCGTAAGTTTATTTTTTTAATTCAACACCAACTTTTTTATGCCAAATATTAGTAAATTTGGTTGACAATTTTACTGCAAGTATTTGTAAGGTAGCTGCATGTTTCTATGCACTTATTTTGTAAGAAATGCTGTTGGTTTATTTTATTAAAATTTTTATCATGAGTTATGGAAAAAAATAACATGTTCAAATTTTTGAAAAAAGTTCTGAAATTGAGTACATGAGTTATTTCATAAAATGAGTGCATGGAAATGTTTCTCTATGTCTTATGAATGTAACCAAAACAAAGAACGTTTAAACATTGAGATCTTTTACTAAAAACTTGGATTTGAAAATATTTCTAAAAAAATAAAAACAATAAATACAAAATTAAAAGTCAAAAACATTTGGGAGTTAAAAATTTGATTTCTGTTAGTCCTTTATATAATAGTAAACATCCTCTCAAAATTTGGTTGGAAAAAATGATTAGGAAAAAAGTTGTCATTTTTAGTGGAGTGTCTCCTTAAGAGCAAATGCTGGGTAACTTTCGGCACTGGACCCTGGACTCATCTCGCTGGCATTATCACTTTCACCTCACTCAAAGGCTATATAACCATAGCAGTTGATAAAATGTCGTAAAATGGCCAACTAAAAATAAATTTAAATAGAGGTAAAAAGAAATACTATTGTGATACAAAATATCGATAAAATTTCCATGGAAATATATATTTTCACTTTCCCTGGTATAAAAAAATTATTTTATCGTATCTTAATGTCGGTATTTCTGTCTGCCTGTATACAATTATTTGTTTTTTTTTTTTTAATTTCGGTTGGATTTTGTTTATATTCAGTATCTACTAATCAATTTATCCGGGAATAATGGATATGAAATATGATGAATAATAAATGGGTCTTTATTTTATCAAATACACGTAATAGCGATCTCTTTTAAGAATCATCCGGAGACTATAATGTGACAAACGAAGTGAGACAGTTCGTATGAAAGCAAAACTCGACAGTGGAACCTTTGTTCCGAAGAGTTTGACGTAAATACATCTTCTATTAATAGTTATTTATGCAACAAGTGGATAATCTTGATGATTATGAATGAGTGAATGTTTGTCGCACTCACTATCGTTCGTGCGACAATTTTCACGAGTATCATAATAAGATTATCCACGAGTTGGATACAACACTTTACGGCATCTTAGCATTATAAGTTGTAGGAAATAAATTATGAAATAATTCGGCATCCATAGCTGACACAGTCTTCATATGTTCGTATCGATTAGTTGCACCTGGCATTAGCATTGAATAAAGAGTAATGGATGATCTTGCAGGTATTACAAGCTCTAGTTATACCTTAGGTATCAAATTTTATGTTAAAAATGTTCCTTTATTTTGTTAATATAGTATCTCTGAACCACAGAACTGTTTTATGATATTACAAAAGTGATACAAAATTGTTAAAGATTGGAAATAAATGATATGATTTAGGCTATTGTATTATAGTTCAGAGACAAAAAGTACATATATATAGGCCTAAATAAATTCTATGTTACCTTCTGTCCTGCATTTCATTTCTTGTTACGGCCCATTACGGTTCTTAGCCCCTCTTTTATTCGTAGTCTATTTGTGGCAACGATTTCAACTTTCATAATATTTCAGTATTAAAATATTACTGTTTTGTTTACCTTTACGATTATTTTGAATCTCAAATTGATAAAAAATGAATAATTTTTTATTCTATAGATATAAATCCTTGTAAGAATGATTGCATAACAAACAACTGTGTTGCCTTGCAAAGATTTCAGGCTATCGATTCGTAGGAAAACAGGCGCCACACATTCTTCGCGCAATTTATTGTTAACTTTCAGTAGATTTGAGCGTGCATGTCACGTTCTTTGTGCCATCAGGTCAAGGTCATGTCTATTTCTATATCCAGACGTTCTACAGGTTGTCACGCTGGCAGAACAAAACAGAATGATGACTGCTTTCCGTGTCTGTTTCCTTTGAAACATTTGATTGCGTTAATCGATACGATACTCATGAGCTAGAATCAAGTCCGTAACTGAATGAATATTGATTCAAGTTTTTTTCTTGATTTTGTAAATGACTCTGTATGTAACCGATTGTTTGACGATATTTATAATAAAATTGTAAAGAGTATACATTGTCTGTAAAAGATGCTGTTAATGAATTTATATTTTATACGTCTCATCTTCAACGTGGCTACAATATTTTGTCAGTCCGCTTGTAGTATTTAACTTACCATAACTAGAATCCCAGATCACTGTGATCTGGGCTAAAAGCGATTGAGTCTTGACTAGTGATAAAAAAAACTGTTTTAATCCGTTTAAATCCATATACCTACATCGGTATTTATGGATTTAAAACCCTGTTTACTAGGATTAATTGGATTTATTGAATGCAACCCGAACATCATATATGCCATCCATTTTGCATATACGTCCGGGAGTTTTACTTGTGTGTACAGATGCCTCAAACTAGGAAGCTGCCTGGAGAGGGGAAGTAGTAGAGCTAACGGAGGGGGCCCACCTAGGCTCCTATACCCAGGTATAGTCATATTATCTGAAAAGTTGACCTCTTGACAGTGTATTCAAGATGTATCCTCCCTATGCAGCCTTCTCAACTGTTATTAGAACTGAGCTGTACAGTTCTAGTCCACAGTGCACAGCAGTAGGCGGACAGTGGTAGGGGATAAGTGCTCTATGCGCCTGCGCGAACGAGACAGCTTGCTAGTTTGAGGCATCTGTACTAGATTTTAGGGTCGTTGGTATATGCTGATGGTCGTTAGGTGTCTTGTTTGTACACAAATACATAATACAGTGATACTGTACTGCAGCGATGCGATGCTTACTAATAATTTCGAGCGCGAGCTTTTTTAAGCTCTCCCCATAAGCGCGGAGCTTTTCTGCCTGAGACCCAAGGGTGTACAGCACTTACAACGTTGCAGACCATAACAGATCGCAAGCGAGATTACAATACAGACATTAACGATAAGTAGGAGGCCTAGTTTTTATATATAATGAACATGGCGGTGATGTAGTTATGTGTGCTGGTGCAGTAATTCATGTTATAAAGGATCAAACCAGAAATAAGTAAAATAAAATAAATAACTAAAAACAACTATAAAACGAATTAACAAAAAAATTCCCGCAGTAACTAAAGTCAATGTTTAATAAGTAAAAAATATATACTATATTATTTGTAAAAACATGTCAAACGTCAGTACGAAACACAACACAACACGGATATAGACATTATTCTGGAGAAATTTATTTCAGACAAGAAATAATGCTGAAAAATTAAGAAAATCTACGTTTTTTGCTTTTATAATCGTAATTATAGTTGAGATTGTTTAAAATGGTCGAACCATATAAAACATATAAGGCGAAAAATGCGTGAGTTGATTTTTTTTTTTTTGCTTTTTTTTTATGTTTTTTATCGACTTTAAAATTTTAAGCAGTTTACCGAATAAAAAGCTCCTTGCACAACAGTCATTCTCATATTGGTCTGAAACTTCTCACAGAGGTTAATTAAATGTTGATAAATAAAATTTAATTAGCATTTGCATAAAATATCAATATTAAATTTCTTCGGGGAATATTCATATTACACTTAGATTAAATATGCTGTAATGGTAAATTCATACAGTTTAAAAATTTATTATGCCTCTCTATTTAGACTGAGCTCAAAAATCTAATTAATTTTGATTCCCATGACTATTTTCAAGATTTTGACCAAATATTAACTAAACATTTTGAAAACTTTGACGCAAGGAGCCTTTTTAGTAATGTCAATATAAAATATATTTTAAAAAATATATAATTTCAAAATCATTAGACATAATGGCACCAAATTGTGTACAGATTATAGTATTGTAGATCTGTTTGTATCGTTTAAATTTCACAAATTTTGGCTGAAAATTGTGGAAGTTTTAAAAATCATACATATCCCCTTAAATGATTGACCCCAAAAATAACGATGGCTCTTCAATAGCATAATTGAATGAATTTGTTTTTTTCGTGTTACGTGCATCTTACAAATCACTTTAAGAAACCTCATTACATAATCACGACTGAAGAGTAAGGACTACATTTTCACAATCACTCAATCAATATACTCTACTTCAATCAATATTGTCATTATTTTTTAAACAAAAGCTCAAAATTAATTAGAGGTCACACATGTCGAGCAGGTAAACCTTATTAGTTTCTCCTAACCAATGAAGTGAAATATTTACATAATAAATAATTGCTTTTTAACACGAAAATGGTTTACAAACAATTAACTTTCCCTATTTTTTTTTTGTTCTTAAAACCCCTTTCCTTTGCGATTTGTTTACATATGTACATGTATATTAAATAATTTAATAATTAGCCTTGTTACTAGGGCCCGGATTTTTCGAAAATGCATATGCGCATATGCAAATGCAAGTTTTAGGGTTAGTGCATGTTTCGGCATTTATTTAGTTTATGTATGATCAATTATCTGACATTTCTGAACGAACTGTAGTTTAAACATTGGTAATTTCGTGGCAGTGGTTATTTCGTGATAATTTTTCTTTGCTCTTTTGTGAACTAACCAATGGTGTTACGAGATCCAAATTTCCGCCAAGGGATTGCATATGTTGTCCAATTTCCAGAAACATATAGCTGAGCTTTGTGTGACTATTGTAGTTGCTTCAGTGAGCTTTTATGTTTGGAGAGAGCAAGTTTGCGTCGACTTCTCAGGCATACAAATTTTGTGGATGTTTGTAATTACATTACAGGCTTATTACTAAAGGTAAGCATATGACATTTGGTACAAAGATTTATTGTATCTTCATGAAATTTTAGGAAATGTTTTTGGAATTTTAGATACATCTGTAGTCGCCATATAGGCTTAGCTTTACTGATAGAAATCTTAGCTGTTTGAGGCGAAATTTTGTTGAGAATTAATTGTTACATTTTATACTATTTTAAAAATTGTATTAGGCACAATAGCAATTTTAGAAATCTGAAGACAAGATGTGATAACAAAAAAAAAAAAAAAACGAAGATGCAATGGGTTCAGTGTAGCTTCTGTTTGATTTGTTATCATGCTAAGTGTCAATGATAAGTTCTAGATGACTTACTTGCAAGAATTGTAACAGAAGATGGAACATGGCTCCACAATTTTGAACCGGAGACAGAGGCAGACAATGGAGTGGCATCATGCAAATTCACCAAAGAAATAGAAATTCAAAAGTACACATTCGGCAGGAAACGTTATGCTACTGTGTTTTTCGATTCAGAAGGACTCTTGCTTGTGGACATCATGTCACACGGAACCACCATTAATTCTGACGGGTATGTTGCAGCTCTCAAGAAACTTCAAGTTCGACTGAGTCGTGTTCGACCACATCGGGAGAAGCAGGATGTTCTGCTATTGCACGACAACGCACAGCCATATGTCAGTCACAAGACTACAGACCAGATCAGAAAATTCGGTTAGACAACTCTGAAACATCCGCCTTACAGTCCTGAACTGGCACCGTGCGATTACCATCTCTTTGGTAAACTGAAGGATCCCTTCGTGGAACGAGGTTAGAAGATCACTCCCTTATGCACGCTGCTAAAAAGAGTGGCTCAGACGTGTTGGTCCAGACTTTTACCGTGCTGGTCTACAGGCCCTCGTTCCTAGGTTACGTAAGGCAGTTGAAAGGGACGGGGATTATGTGGAAAAGTAACATTTTGTTACTTAAGGATGCATCTAAATTCTGTTAAAATAGCAAAGCTGTAGGATAAAAATATAATTTTTAAACAAACGTTATGCATTTCTTTTGGAGTTACCCTAGTAATATAGGCTATAGTAAATTCCGTAATAAAAGTGTTCACCCTTTAACGGCAAAGAAGATCCCTTTTCAATTTCAATTTTTACTTTGATTTTATTCTTATTATGTGTTGATATGTATTTCTATGTTTTCTTGCTATGATTATTAGACGGAATTACTATGTTTGAAGTCTTGTAACAATAAATGAGAATTTCATTTGACTTTAATGAATTTTTCCACTATTCTTCTACCTCTCACGAAATTATCAATGCAATATCACGAAATTACCCAGGTTATCACGAAATAACCAACCTTTCAGCTTAAGTTGTAAAAGTGGTTTTTGGCACATATTCAAGAACGTATCCAATCTTTTATGTCTCCAGATTTGAACAGCAAGTTATCGTCTTTTAGATGAAAAAATCGGAATAAGGTTATATTTACACATCTGCATTTTAAATTAGTTTTCATGAAATTATCACGAAATTACCAATGTTTACCCTGAATCTAGTAATGAATTTGTATGTCGGACATCCCTTGGTACCACAATAACCTTCCTATTTCAAGTGAAATGTTAACGGGACCATACTTCCAGTCTCACAATACATGCAGGTAGATGGACGTTGCAGACTTTTTTCACAAAAGAAATTCTTATCTTCCTCTCTCAATGCAGTAGCATCTCAAAGTTTTGTATCGACAGGACCGCAGGTGTTCATCTGTTGAGTTGTTCTTCATCTACTAATAGTTTATGCGGTGTTCTGTCAGATCAAACTAAAAATGCCTAAAAGTAAGTCCATTAAATCCTTTTTAATTAAACAGTGGATTTCAGGCAATAGTGACTATTCAAGTGACGGCGATGTAGTGTATTGTCAAGTATGTGAGAAGACTGTGAAATGCGAGAAAAGGTTTTAAAACAGAACAGCATTCGAAAACAACTGAACATCTCTGGTCAAAACAAAAGCGTAAGAACACGCAACAGGTACTTTTAACTCAGGCGAAATCACGGTCTGAAGTTAGTAGCCCTACATTTTCCGCTGACCTTTGTAAAGCTTTTGTACGCAGAACATTCCGCTGCATAAATTAAATAATCCACATCTACGATCATTTCTTCAAAAATATTGTCTTAATCAGAGGACACCGGATCAATCCATTCTTAGGAAAAATTATTTACTTTCGCTACATGCTTCTATCCTAGATTCAATACGGTCTGACATAGGAGAGAACTGCTTATAGATTTTGGTTGATGAATCAACAGATTCGTGTGGCAGATACATAGCAAACTTCATAGTGGGTTAATTATGTCAAAAGAACCCAGCAAACCTCATTTACTTTCATGCAAAGTGTTGGAAAAAACTAACCACAGTACAGTTGCAAGATTTGGTTAGTGCATATTGTTTTGTTTTTAGTGCATATTTTCAATATTTTTAGTGCATATTTCCATGCATATTTTAGGTATTTTCAGTGCATATATATCCGGGCCCTACTTGTAATTTATTGTGTCAATTTCTGCGGGAATTTTTGAGACAGACATAAATAACAAAAAGTATGAAGACCAGTAGCGGCCCGCGGTTACAAAGGTTTGCAGTTCTGCATGAAAAATAGTGTATTTAGCAAACGCATGCTGTTTATTGCATCTAAATCGGATAACGCGTGTAATTACAGCCCCTTCTCGAAGTTGACTTTGCACCCGAAATTGTACTCCAGCCATCCGTACGCTACACCTCTCCCACCTGGCACAACTAGTCATGTAGTGGAGATGTGCCCCACATGCTTTTCTAGCTTTTAAGTCAGATTAACTAAATCCTTCACTCCGATGTTTGTCCATGTATTTTCTCCTCTAAACAGAATACACGGGTGGGGGAGAAAGCGTTTTCATAAGTGCAGCAAAAAACCAATCGTTTCCATTACACATTTCGGTATTAAAATAACTAGAAGGCTACATGATTTCGTCGTTTTCCAGAAATTTCAATATTTAAATTTTGTGTAGGACGTCCTAATTTCTTAAGTTAACATGCAATTTCTCTTTTAATTTCAAAAAGGGTTGATCGATTAGGTTTTCATTTCACTCATTTTTAATATAAAATATTTCCTTAGACACACTGACTAATCACATCACACCACCCACAGTACTATAACACACTGGAACTGTAATGATATACTGTAGTCCAGAAGCCTATGTACTCTAATGCAGGTCATAAAGAGATGAGAATATTGACGGTTCTTTTGTGTATTCGGAGAGAGAGCTGCTTCGGTTGCAGCTCTAATGCAGTCTTATGGGACGGTGAAGAAAACCAGTTTTCTGCTGCCGACTACCCTACGTCGAGCTTCAGGAACTGCCGATCACAGATCCCAAAAGTACACTACAGCTAAAATTCTCGAGCAGTTCAAGGTTCCTACAGACAGTAAAATCTCGAATCGAAGGAGAATGAATAGGAAAAATAAATGAAACAATGAACTAGATTACATAAAAGCACGTTTTACATTTTTAATTTTTTCAGGCCCATTTAAATGGCGGTTCTGCAGCTCTGCAGTTCTTATTGTAGAGCCGCCCCTGATGGAGACTCACCTAGTTAATAATGCTTCATCCATGATTTTAAACATGTGAGTGCATTCACATGCTCCGAATTAAGTGCTGCTCTACGTTTAGTAACAATGTTTCCTGCATTACTAAACACGAAAAAACTTTTTTTTTTCTGTCAAGCACTTCTGCACGATCGTTCAATTTAAATCCAAACATTTCACCGAGTTTACCTCTCAAATTCTCATATGACATAATGGAGTTCACACTTTTCACAAACCACAGAAAATTGATTTTTTTCTTTATCAAACTATATTCATATACAAATTCAGTACAGAAACTGCAACTGCAAAACTACAGCGGTCTAAACAGAAGACTGGCCCCTATTGTAATCGAATTACCAGATTTTAGAAAGAGAAGAAGATTAGTTACGCTCTCACTTGCATACAGTGTAGTCATGGTTATTACAGTGGCGGCCGGTGAGGCATTCTGGTGGTGGTGCCAAAAATGAAAAAAAGGTTTTACGCAAATCACCCTAGTGAAACTGATAATCGCAGCTCACGTTTACATTATGTTAAATAAAACACATTAATTAAACCAGCTATTTACCAGGTGTACAGTTAATAATGCATATAGTAACAGTTACAATAACATTTCCGAAACTAATAACGAAATTTACAGATACAGATAATGCAAAGCTATCACAGTATTGTTAGTCAAATACAAATAAATTTATAACTAATAAAATTACTGGCAAAACACACGAGATAAACAGTGATATAGGTAATAAACCAACACGTTTGCATTTTATTTAACAGGCCGATGAATCCAAGGCAGCGGCCTGAATAACACATGTTCATGTCCTGCATAGATCTCATGTATCGATAACAAAAGCACCAATACTATAGCAACAGTGTAGCGATATTTAGTTGCCGCAAAATAAAACAAATATTACACAACATTAACAAACAGTGTTACATAATATGAAAAAAATAATTATCTTTCTAAAAAGAACCATGACTATCTCCGCATTCAATATAGTTAAACGGATAATACTTTACACATTCAAATCCAAGTTATGTGCATTAGTTTTGAATTGGCAACATTACATTAACATTTGGCGCGGAACTTTAACTTGTGTTTTTGTGCAAGTCTGCGGTTGATGGTTCCCTTCCTAACGTCTCCAACAACCCTGCCATCTAGCGAAATTTCTGCATTACTGTGCTCTAGCGGGCGGAATATTAACTACTGAGTCAAACTGAATTCGGCTCAAAGTCTGCCATAAGAAACGTATATAAATTAGAATCAGTAGCCTTTTGTACAGTGTTATATGGACGTAAGCAGTGCCACACAGAAGTGGCTCCAAAGTTCGGAAAAACGCTGCAAGAGTGCGTCCCGATCTGTGCGCTCGCTCGTTCAGATGAAATACGAATAAAAGTGTAGAAATAAACTATTACAACTGCTTTTTAGGATATTATTTTTTGTTTATTTCATTGGAGGTGCCATGGCACACTGGCACTACCCCAAAAGCCGCCCCTGGGTTATTATATAAGAGATGAAGGGGACGAATCGCAGAAAGTAGGCCTATGTATTTCATATGTTCGGAAGATGAGCTGACAACAAGGTGGAAGATTTCTTGGAAAAACATAAAACCTACTAAGGGTTTCGCATTGTGTTTCAACTTTAAATAAAGTAGACTAGGTCACTGTCCTCATATCGCCATCTCTTTTTGAAGTGTTTGTGCAGATATTTTGCCTACGCTACGTGGTTCACAATTAGAAAATAACAGTACTATTGTGCTTTTAAGTAAGCAATTTCCGAGAGAGAAATATTGTCGGAATTTTTGTAAGAGTTTGTATTAACAAAATAATAATTAATATCAACTACAACAGATTAATTTTAATCGACTCGATTATTTGATTAAATATTTTTGATCGATTAATTTTACAACAGGAATTGATCGATTAATCGATTTGGTGCATGCGTACAAAGATATTTGTGCGAGATCGTGCGTATTTGCTTGTTTTCCGCACAGAAACAATACGCGGTAAGTGTGAAATACCACATTCAGTATTCCCAACGTAACACACACAACAATTTCCCTCTTCTTACCGCTTAAGCGCGACATTCATTTTACTGCTTTAGGCTTTTAACATATTATTTTTAGAGACGTTTAACATAGTAATAATTATAAATTGGAAACTTACCACTGCAATTTCACCTAAATTGCAATGTTAATTATTGTTTTTAAATATTTTCAAAAATTAAGTAAAGTCTACTACTCCACGAAACTTATTGCATTCCTGATACAAGTAACATTAAGGAAGCCGTGAAAAAATCAACGAGATTCCAGATGCCGATGTTATTACTGCAATATGTTACATAAATAAAATTGTTAAAATATTAAAATGAAAAATAAATCATTACATAACCTTACCGTTTGTTTTAAGTTCGCATTTTAGACTGGGGGAAAAAAGACAGACTTATATCACGGCCTGCTGGAGTATAGCAAACACAGAAAACATTTTATAGCAACAATGTTGAAGAAAGATATTTTGGTGTTCCGAAGTTGGCGTCATTAAGCAGAAACCAACACGGAGATTTCATTGCAACTAATTATAAATTCGTCTTTCACGTATGTAATAAACCTTCGCACAAAATAATGTACGATACACGAGCGGTATGTTTGTTTTCATGTTCTCGGAAATTAAAAAGCTCAACTACGTTTCGCTTTTTCAATCTTTTCCTCGACCATGAAAACGTCAACATACCGCTCTTGTAACGTATATTACTATTTGGGTGGTCAAGATAAATGAGACATTCTGTATAATGAATAAATAGGTAAAGACAACGTTACTTAAAAGAAAATGAGAAGATGCCAAGTTTCATCATATATAATTAATGACATTAAAAAGTTTGTTCATGTTTAACTGTTTACACAGTCACTTGTGCTTATGTTAGATGATAATTAGAGGAGACAGGAATCGTCTATGCATGTTTTGATCAACTTGTTGGGTTTGAAGCAATCACGGCCCACGCTCAAATACCTGAACCGCATCATCACATCCCAGTCACAGCAAAGTCTTTCTGTCCAGATGAGTCAAAACTCGTGGCATTGAAACAAGAATGTCTACCTAACGGGCCGGAATTTTGAGAGCTGCCTATATGAGGGATCCAGCAGGGAATCAAGTGACATTTTACAGGTCGTTAAACTGTTACTTCCACTTCGATTTCCTCATGGACGTCTGGCACATCATAACGATCTGCACCATAAATGAATAAGCAATTATCGCCTTTCCTCCCGGATATAGGCATACTGCCAAACATTTACTAATATGTAAACTGAGGCATGCGCTAGTGATATTGAAAACTGAAGTTCGATTAAAGTATCACGTGCAAGGGCAAATTGCTTCTTTCTCGTTTTTATTTACTGCTTACTAAACAACATTTTTCAAGTGCATAGGTTATTCATTCAGATTTTTCAGAAGAGGAAATGATTATGTACTGTACTTTGTACATATAATTATTTAGTTCTCGTTTGTAATACGCAAGCTATTCGAAGATAATAAGAGCATGAAATGTCGTCAACGGGTCAATGATGATAATTGAAGTACTTACGACTTTTAAGGAACCGAAGGTTCATTGCCGCCCTCACATAAGCCCGCCATCGGTCCCTATCCTGAGCAAAGATTAATCCACTCCCTATCATCATATCCCATCTCCCTCAAATCCATTTTTATATTATCCTCCCATCTACTCATATAAATTGAGGGAAAGAAGCACTGGAAAGTTTTCTTTTCTCAATCGTACTATCAGGGACTGGAATGCTTTACCTGCAGACTTACTAAAGGCTTTACCAACAACCAAAAATGCATTTAAAAATATGCTTAAGGACCTTACTAATAGACGGTAATTATACACAGTATTTAAAGGGTGTAAATGATATGTTGTTATTGAAGTGTTGTATCAGTGAAGAATTATGTTGTGTCAGTGAAGTGTGTTGTATCAGTGAAGAAGTATGTCGTGTCAGTGAAGTGTGCTGTGTAAGTGAAACGTGTTCCTGTCAGTGAAGCTTTATAGTTTATAGTGGCAATGCAAAGAATTTGAACAGTGAAATGTTTTTGAAGTGTTAGTGAAATCAGGATAGAATCTGTTAAATGTGTCGTAGTTCCAGTGCAGTGAGTGAGTTGACAGCGAAATGAGTGTAATGTGGAAAGGTACTTGTGCAGATATGAACATATCATACTCGTGGGTTTTAGTTCGATCTTAGTTTTAAGGTACAAATTAGAATATTTCAAATGTTATTTTAAGTGATCGTTTCATTTAATTTAGTATATTCCCTGTTCTTGTTGTTGTTGTTATTATTATTATTATTATTATTATTAATTGTATTTTTAATTAATAAGTTTATTATTGTCATTATTGAGTGTAATTAGTTACCACTGCCACCGGGTATATACCCATTGCAGTGTGAATAAATACATACATACATCTCAGCCTCCCCAAGGGTCTTTTTCCATCCGGCCTCTCAACTAACACTCTATAACAGGCCTGCACAAGGTTTGCGCTCTCCGAGCCGGCTCACAGCTCATGAGCGGAATGCAAATATTAGCTGCGCTTTGTATAAGGGTGGACTGGAAGAAGGGGTGATCTCGTATAAAATATACACAAAAGGAACTACTATTACGAGTGTTTATGAAATGAATTCCCGTTCAGTGTTTGCAAAACTATCTTGGACTATTATTAATTAAAAAGAAATATTTATTTTACAGAAATAATAGAAATTCTATAGCTACTTAAATGTATAATATTATTTTATTATATTTTTATTTACCAGTACATCAAAACGAGGTTTTATGCTGTTGGCAGCTGAAAGGAACAGTAGCCTACTGATCGTAATGAAACATCAGTTACAGATGTTCGATGTCTGCCTTTATTAAAGTTGATTATAGAAAACAGTTGCTCACAAATATAAATGTTGAGCCAAACATAGCAATCATTTTCACAGTCAGTCTGTGTAGTCGTGGATATTATTACTAATGTTTAGTCTTGTAAAAGTCAACCAGGCTAGTAGTATTATTCAAACGATCTTTAGCCCTTAGGTCACATTGAAGATCAATAAGTTCGAGCTGTAAATCGTTAAATGTTAAATGTTATGTTCCGTCTTTTAGATTCCTCCATACTGTACTGTAGCAGTAGGTAAGTAACATGAAACAATTACTGAGAATAGGCCTACACACTGCACTCCACTAGATAGCTGAGTGGTCGTTTCCCTCTCCTCTACCTATAGCAAGTCTATGTCATTCTGACGTATCTTCCTCTCCGTTTCGGCGAGCGGTAAACACAGCTCTCCCGCTCCGAAGGAGCGCGCGCTCTCGTTGAGCGCTGTTTGTGCAGGTGTGCTCTGTAATATGCATTTCTGGATTCGCCCATACGTGCTATATGCCCTGCCCATCTCAAACGTCTGGATTTCTCCATTCTCCTTTAACTTCATCCCTCTTAGCTCCAAATATTTTCCTACACTTGTTTTTTTTTAAAGATGGGACATGACAGGAGCGTTGCGATCGCAAAAACTGAATGTCACATAGCGTGGTAGGCCTGTTGCTATGGTAACAACGGTTGAGTTTCCAAACTTGCCGTTCTCACCTGGCGAGTACTCAATAGCTCTCTTGGCGACATTTATTGTGCACACAATGTCAGCATTGGTACGTTTCGTGTTTGATTCTCTGTCGATTTTTGTATTGCTTTCTTACCTTCGCGTCAATTGTCAACGAATGTTTTAATGTCAGCCATCTTAACGTCAATTGCTAGCTTCCATCAGCTGACAGCATGGTAGTCCATATATTGACAACATAGCACTGTAGTTCCAAGCTCGGTCGCTTAACTGTCATTGTATTGTATTGTATTTATTAACATTCCATGGTATTCATACATGCTTACAGCTAGAATATGGAACAAGTCAAAAAACTTAAAACTATTATAAAATCTTAATTTATAGTCACAGTCTAGATGAAATATATACAGACGAGATTTACAATATAGTCTACTAGTACAACACATAGTTTTAGTATCAATTTCAGGAAGTGTTATTGAATGTCATGAATTCACCTACAGAATAGAAGGCGTGAGAAATTAGGTACTTCTTTAATTTGGCCCTAAATAATTTTATGTTTTGAGTTTCATTTTTTATATCGATAGGGAGGCTATTAAAAATTTTTACTGCCATATAACGCACTCCTTTTTGATAGCACGATAGACTTGCCGATGGAGTATGAAAGTCATTTTTTTGACGTGTATTTATGCTATGAACTGTTGAATTAGTTACAAAGTTTTCACGATTACATACGAGGAAGACTATTAATGAAAAGATATACTGATAAGCCATGGGCATTATTTGTAGTTTTTTGAAAATAGTCCTACACGATTCCCTAGATTTGGCACCTACTATTATTCTAATTACTCCTTTTTGTAATAGAAATATATTGTTACTATCTGTGGAATTTCCCCAGAACATTATTCCAAAACTCATTACCGAGTGGAAGTATGCAAAGTATATTGTTTTTAAGGTATTGATATTTACTATCTTTTGCATAGATCTAATAGCAAAACAAGCTGAATTTAGTTTGGGGGTAATTTCTTTAATATGATTTTTCCAATTTAACACATTATCGATTTTTAAGCCAAGAAATTTGGTTGTTGTTGTTGTTTCTAATAGGGATCTATTGTTAATTATTGCGCTAGAAATTTGCGACGTTGAATTTGGACAGGATTTAAATTCATGTCCCATCTTTAAAAAAAAAAACAAGTATAAGCACTTTATTCTCAAACAACCTTAACCTCTGTTCCTCTCTCAAAGTGAGAGTCCAAGTTTCACAACCATACAGAACAACCGGTAATATAACAGTTTTATAAATTCTAACTTTCAGATTTTTTGAGAGCAGACTGAATAAACAGTCACAGTCCACGGAAAAACCTTAGGCAGGATGAGTTGTCTCAATTTCAGAGACTAGCCAGTTGGCTCTTAGGTAGAATGACTCTATGAATCGATGGATATATGCTAGCCAATTGGATCTATGATAGTTCCATCGATCAACAAATTTAGATATTGTCAGGGAGGGATTTTGTTTAGCCCAGTTAAGACAAGGTCATTTCAAAGCGGTTGCACTATCCAAGGAGTCTCATGGAGTCGAGTCGTGACTACCATTCCAAAATTTAACTCGGCTGATATCCCGCGAAAACATATTAGCGAGTAACTTTATTAACTACCAAATATTCATCAGTCGTTCATATTTTCTTTGTTTACCAGGAGTTTTAAATAAAAAGATGTAAGCATATTTTAACATAGACAACTTTAATAAATATAAAATAAGCAATAACACAGAAAAATCACAAAATATCTCAATACATTACATATATGAAATAGTGCTTGGTAGTTGGAGTTGTCATTTTATTTCTAACACAACACACAAGCACAAGTGCACACAAATTAGAGATTGAGATGGCAACAATATCAATATCTCGAACTTTAATACTATCAGCACAGTCTAGTATATAAGTCACGAAGCTCAATACGTAGTAAATATGCATCCATAGATAACTGCTAACCACTAGGATCGCTACTATCACCTCATTACAGACAATGCGAAATATGCACAGTCTATTGTTCCTAGTACCCTCATAAACTCAAGCTACGTGACTGTATATACTAGACTGTGGTATCAGGCTGTTATCTGTAGCATTGGGCAGTGGATATCATCGAAACATACTCGATACTTTTTCTCTACATCTACTCAAATAGTTCACTATCAGTACATAAATTTGTCTATGATATTGCATAATAGAGAATGGTATTGGCATATCAGAAAAATGTCATAAGAAAGGTTACTGCAAAGATTGTTGATGTGGAAACCAGAAGAACGAAGGTACCATGGAAGACCCAGACGAAATACAAAATTAACGGAAGAGAGAGGACTTGAGGAAGAGAATTGGAATGACAGGGCTGTATGGAGATTGTAAACGGAAAGGCATTAAGCTAAGCTGTAAAAACATGATGACGATAATGATGAATTGATGGTTGCTTATACAGGGTGCTAAAAAAAAGTATCCGATATTTTAGAAGGTGATAGTATGCATCAAAACAAGAAAATAATGTCTAATAAACATGGGTCCTACAACACATACTTTCTGAGATACGAACACTTGTTCATAGGAGGTGCTCAATGTGACGTCCATTCATGCCAATGCATTTCTTTGCCCTACAATACAGCAGACTACCAGATAATCATACCGTAGTTGACACCCCTGGCATGGAATAATGATACGGCGCAAGAAATACTGAAAACAAAAGTCTGGTTGCGGATATGAGCGGGATTCAGCAGAGATGGTGTTATGAATTTTCGTAATCAGCATGTGCAGGTTGATGAAAATCCCCATGCAGTTGAAGAAACAAGGCATCGGCACCGAGTCTCAATCAACGTATGGGCAGGCGTTCTTGGTGATAGATTAATAGGGTCATACGTGCTACCACAGAGATTAACTGCAGATCGTTATCAGGATTTTCTTATTAACATATTAAAACAAATTTCGAAGAATGCGTGATTCCTTACGCAGAAGGGCAGAGGAATGCATTGCCATGAATGGACGTCACATTGAGCACCTCCTATGAACAAGTGTTCAGAGCTCAGAAAGTATGTGTTGTAGGACCCATGTTTATTAGACATTATTTTCTTCCATCTTGAATCTTGCGTACGCTACTTTAACACTTAAATATAAATGATTGATTAAATGGCAAACTTACTAGTGTTAAATTATATAACCACGTGCGGCTTACAGCTGTTTCGGTGGATCCTTCACACCATCATCAGAGCCTACTAGATCCCCGGCGTCATCTCGACTTCGCTGCCTGTTGTAGGGGTGCGTTTGCGTGTTGAAAAGTAGAGTCGAATAGTGTGTGTGTTCTGAAATTGAGCTGTGTTGAGGATTTGATTAGGATGTGATTTGGTGTGTCTGTATATTTCATATTGTTCTAGTGTGTTGAGTTTTTGGTTTGTATGTGTAGGATTTCCATGTCTGTATTTATGTTATTGTATGTATGGTTGCAATCCTGTATCTTCCCAACCTTACTGTACGGCTGTCAGACCTGGAAACTGACCGTGAACCAGAAGACGCAGATTCAGATCTGCCAGCGCAAAATGGAGAGGAAAATCCTAGGACTCTCCCTCAGAGACAAGATTTCCAACACCAGACTAAAGCAGATGACAAACACCAGAGACATGGCACACCAAGGGGAACGCCTGAAATGGAAATGGGGAGGCCACGTGTCGAGACTCCAAGGCTGCAGATGGGCGCATATTTCCACCACGTGGGATCCACGCATCGGGAGGCGAAACCGAGGAAGACCTGGGACCAGATGGGCGGACTTCTTCAAGAGCCTAGCTGGACCCCTGTGGTCCAGAACAGCCAAGAACCGAGAAGAATGGAGATCGCTACAGTTTGCCAGTATCGAGTGAGAGTGCAAGTGTACACACACGAACGATGAACAAAACTTATATAGAACAGAATCTACCGTCATGCGGATTAGCTCACCGCATGATCTCTAAAGAGCTCCCCTTTTAGGAGGCCATAGCCCTTCACGGGAAATCCAAAGGCTATTTCATTCATTCATTCATGTATGGTTAGCATTAGTTATGTGTTCGGCATATAACCAGAGGACACAATACATCTACATATGCCGAACACATAACTAATGCTAACCATACATACAATAACATAAACACAGACATGGAAATCCTACACAACAAACCAAAAACTCAACACATTAGAACAATATGAAATATACAGACACACCAAAACACATCCTCAACACACAGATCAATTTCAGAATACACACACTATTCGACTCCACTTTTCAACACGCAAACGCACCGCTACAACAGGCAGCGAAGTCGAGATGACGCCGGGGATCTAGTAGGCTCTGATGATGGTGTGAAGGATCCACCGGAACAGCTGTAAGCCGCACGTGGTTATATAATTTAACACTAGTAAGTTTGCCATTTAATCAATCATTTATTATTTTCTTGTTTTGATGCATACTATCACCTTCTAAAATATTGGATACTTTCTTTAACACCCTGTATATTCACAGCTTTGTATGTAGGCCTAAAGCATAAGTATGTCAAGTTTCCACGACGGAGATCCAGGTCAAATTTCTGGAAGTTCAAGTGGAATATAGACTGGAAAAATCCAGTGGTTGGGGTTACATTTCGCATTTCACCAGATGGCATCCCATTGACTGTATAATAATAATAATAATAATAATAATAATAATAATAATAATAATAATAATAATAATAATAATAATAATAATAACCCGCATTGGAAGTGTTACTCCTAGAGGAAGACAGTTAAGTTCAATAATCGAGAACAAATAACTTGCCACTGAAAACAAAAAAATTCTAAGCTAACTTGCAGTTTCACATGTACACAGTAGAGGTCTGCACAGGCTCGAGTCAAGCCCGCGGGCCTAGGCCCGATCCGGCCTGTGGAGCCAGGCTCGAGTTGAAATTCACTCATAATCGTCTGGTTCGGACCTTAAAGAAATGCAAATCTTCTCCTTCCCCCCGCGAATTGTGTATATTGATCAGTGGCGTAGCATGAAATTTTGAGCAGGGGAAGCTAATTCAAGTTGTCTTTCATGCAATATGAGAAAACGTATTACAAAAATATAGTCTTAAAATAAATAGTAGTCAATGTCAAGTCAGCAGTCGAAGATTGGTTGGAACCTCGTAAATAACACCAATAAGGCATGACCTCAAATGGTACGTAGTAAAATATGATTTCACGGTTTACACATATCTCTAACAAATAGACAAGTATACGTATAACATTAGCTCACTCCCTGTCATACTTAGAGAAATCACAATATTAACGGTCAATAGATACAGTATTAGTATCATTACGTAAGTATGCGTCTGTCTTTTGTTTCTGTCCTTCATTGACAGCAAGGGAGTCGGTCATTTGTTTTTTAGATCACACTTTTGTTCGTAAGTCAGTCTTGATAATAGAATTGCCCTAAAAAATTCAAGTAAATTTGTGTCAGGAACTGTTATTTCACTCATTTATTATATCAGCCACAATGCACACTAACACTTCAACTGAACACAACTCATGAAAGGGATAACTCGGAAACTAAATTATTTTGAATGTAAAACTAGCTTCTTGCGAGCCTTGCGACCAGGATAGTTTAGTTAGAAAGGGATGGAAAATCTGCGGGGTGGGTTACACAGAAGAATGAGTGTACCAGTCTGCTTGGAAGCTGGTGTGTGCAGACTTCTTGTTTACTGCTGCATCACAAATCATCCTGAGCTGCCGCATCACAATATTTAACGCGTAAATATAAATTGTATTAAAATTAATAAATAATTTTGTCCATAGACTGCAGGTTTATTATGAAATTATTATTAACTGGGGAAGCTGACCTTTTTAGCTTACATGGACGCTACGCCACTGATATTGATTAAAAAATAATGCGAAGGTTTTAATGCATACACGATTAGATGTCCACCTGGTACCCATCCAGAACAGAAGACTATCGGTATCCTAAGTTATTGTTTAGCTTGGCTTCGTATTTCGTAACGGTATTTGTCTCATCTATACTTTGTCCTAGACACCGAGCAATGTTTGTTTTACCTGGCAGACTGAGGGATTATTCATTTTCGTGCTCCTACTGGAGTGATCTTTCTCGCAGCTGTTCCTGGCCCCTGTGGCCTCTTAGCTTCTAGTCGGGCTCAGGTTGATAGTTATAAACTAATCTCGAGTTTCGGGTCGGGTTCGAGTTTGGTTCAGTTCGGGCCGGGCCTAAGAATTTCATCCCGTGCAGACCCCTAGTATACAGTGTGTTTTATAAGATCCGCATAGTCTTTTGCACCTAAATAGATCTTTTTTTTTCAAAAAACGTTCGGAAACGTCAAATATTATATTTTGAAGTCAACTTTTAACACTAAGGAAACTTTGTATGGTCATTGTTGAGAGTTGTGATGTCATCGGAAATTTCTTAAATGACACCCTATATTTTTATTCGCATCATCTCAACGATTTTTTTTTCTCAATCGCTACACAAACTATCAATTATTTTTATACTAAACGTTGTTAAGGTAACCAAATAAATAGTTGGTTTCCTGGTGTTATGGAAGTAGCCATCGATCGCCGGAATCAAAGAAGCCTCATTCTTGACCCCACTGTCAGTTTTGAGAAGGATGATCAACAAGCCAATGACGTTAACGATGAAAAGAAGTCTATTTACAATCCATGTATTCCTCACTTCAGTGAGAGATACAAAATGAATATTAATGCATGGGAAATGAAAGGACTTCTTTTTGGCGCTAGGGGAACTTCATTTAAGTTAACCAAAACCATTCTCCTTTCTCTTAAATTTTCTAATGAGGACATTAACAAAATTTGTCTAATGGTATTGAGAGATTCATTATCCATTTTACACAATCACTTGTATAATACTACGTAATATTTTTTTTTTACTTCATTTCATTACTCTTCAATGTACTTTCATCTCATGTTTCTCCGAAATCAAATTGTACTTTATTTTTAAATTTTTCATTGTTCCGTATTCTCTCCGCAATCATAGTGTATTTTTAATTTAACCTCTGCTTTGTATTCTGGATCCTAGTGGTCAGCCGTAGATGTCGGCCAGATGCCCCAAATTATGGAATTTGTGTAATTATTAAAATTAACGGAAAATAAAGATGTTCTTAAATGAAAATAAGAGAATTTAGATTTTAATGATGATCGGAGAAATACCACCAGCACTAATTGGGGGAAAAAATGAATGGAATTTGTGTTGATTTTTTATCACTGCCAGATCGTGAATGAGTAACTTTTTGAGCATTTAATTAATTAAACATCTGCGGTATTGACTCAGAGAAATAAATTTATTTGTTTTAGAGAAATTACTAACAGTTTTATTCGCAATATAAGTGCCAAATATTAAAGATAATTCAATTTATGACAAAATTGTGTTACGAGATGTGTAGGCCCTATTGTTTCTACAAACATCAAATTAAATTAAAAGAATGGGATATTCAGTTGATATACATTTATGAAGATTCTCTTTCAGGTGGTATAAAGAAAAACATAGGGTGCCATTTAAAAATGCTTGTGGTGACGTCACAATTCGCACAACAGTGATATTAAAAATGGTTTGTTTCTGTGAAAAAGTGCTTTTTAAAACATAAGGTTTGACATGTTCGAGCGTTTTCGGAAAAATTATCCTTTAAATGTAAAAGACATGTGGAACTCATGAAACACACTGTATAAGCTTATATTATGTATTAAAATACAGATTGGTGAAAAAGTATCGGGCATGAATAACGAATATAAATACTAAAATTCTTATCAGCTTCAAGTAACTTCACTACTGCCCAATCTCTAAGCTCAATTGAAGCCATAATATATTATGTAACAGTAAATGGTATCGGGATATGTGATTTTTCTCTTTGTGCCCTTAAACCCAATGCACATAATAAAACCAAAAATATTCAACTAAACAAACCTTATTTATAAATATATGAACAGGTCTCTGCTGCAATCTGCAATTTTCTTTAATATAGTTGCAAGAAAATTAACTAATAGAAATTATTATCAGTTTCCATATGTTTCACACGTGTTTAGAAGAGATTTGTCATTTTGGAAGAATGTTTTATACGATTATTTTTTTTCTCTTAATCTATTTTCAGTTGAAGTGACTGGTCGGATTTTAAGGTCCTGCTACAATTCTAAATGACAAATATTTCTTTCAAACGCTCTAGAGAAAATAAAATTCTTACAAAAGAACAAATGGCAGAATATCCTGATATAGAGAGAAACTATTAAATGTCACAAATCTTTCATTGCACTAAACTCATAGAAGACAAATTTCATAACAGAAATGTTCACCTGAGAATTTAAAATATCTATATTAAGGTATAGAGAAATGTTTATGAAACATTACACTTACAGATTATATAATGAAATACTCCACACACATTAATTTTGTGCGAGATCGTGCGTATTTGCTTGGTTTCCGCACAAAACCAATCCGCGAAAAGTCTAAAATTCCAGATTCAGTATTCCCAACCTAACACACATAACAATTTCCCTCTTCTTACCGCTTAAGTGACATATTGATTTTACTGCTTTAGGCTTTTAACATATTATTTTTAGAGACGTTCAATATAGTAATAATTATAAATTGGAAACTTACCACTGCAATTTCACCTAAATTGCACTGTTAATTATTGTTTTTAAATATTTGCAAAAATTAAGTAAACTCTACAACTCCACTAAAGTTACTGCATTCGTGATGCTAGTAACATTAAGGAAGCCGTGAAAAAATCAACAAGATTTCAGACTCATCATAGACTGGGGGGGGGGGGGAAAGGACAGACGTATATCACGGCCTGCTGGAGTATAGTAAACACAGAAAACAATTTAAAGCAACAATGTTGAAGATAGATATTTTTGTTTTGCAAATTTGCCGTCATTGAACAGAAACCAAGATGGAGATTTCATTGCAACTAATTAGAAATTCCTCTTTCAGGTATGTAATAAACGATCTTCGCACAAAATAATGTACGATACACGAGCGGTATGTTTTCTTTCAATTCTCGGAAATTAAAAAAGCTCAACTACGTTTCGCTTTTTCAAACTTTTCCTCGCACATGAAAACTTCAACATACCGCTCTTGTAACGCATGTTACTATTTCAATGTTGTATATTTTCCCAGTATTACGTCAAAGATTTAAAAGATGTGAAATGAGCATAATGTAAAATATTAATAAACTAAAGGCAAATATTAGGAAACTGTATGTGATAACATATTAAAGAAGAGATTTTCAATAAATAAACATTTTTAACGCTATTATACAACTAATTCAAACTTTTACAGGAAACAAGCTCTATGTTTCGAAACCGATTAGAGTGCAATGAACAGCCTCTCTTAAACTAGAATGTGTTCGAATATTTTCTTATGTACCAAATAATCTTTATTTTGTTACAGTTAACATTATGTTACGTTCTTTTTTTTTTTTCTTTTAGAATCCAAAATTTGTATTATTCCTCTCAGCTTTTCATTAATATTTTATAACACAAAGAAGAAGTGGAATTTGGAATTTCTTGTACTAGAATCTGATTTCCAAGACTCAGATTTTTAGTATTATTAAACTATAGTACGGTCTAGTGTAAATAATTTACTGCATGACATGTTTTGTAGGTATGAATCAAGTATTCCTTCTTCTTTATAATTGTATTATGTAAGTATAATATTTCATTTGACAACACAATTTACAGACCCTGATAAACACGACAAAACATCCTTCAGTCATATTTATAACTCATCAAAAAAATAATAGTAAGAGTAACAAAGATATAGTTCCGTCGCTCTTATTTCCGGCAGCCAATCACGTTGCAGATCGGCTACATTTAAACTGTGCATCTTGTTATTCGCTGCTAATGACGTTATGTACTTCCTAAGGCTCGATAAATAATATAATTGTCCGCCATTTTGGTTCTTTCGTTGGCGTTCGCAGAAAGCACATGAGGACGTTATTTGCCGCTCAATTATTGCTCAATTACAGTGTGTTTGAATTATTATCATAGGAGTTACGACATGATAATGTTTAACGGTGTGGCAAATAGATTCCTCATCTGGTAGCTCGGCAACAAAAGAACAAAAATGGCGGACTATACTACCTGTCTAGACTTTATAGAGCCTTCACTTTCTAAGGCGTAAGCAAAGAGGAGGAGTAACGCCGGAAATAACAGCGATGTGACTATAGCAATGAAATATTACATCGTAGATATTAATTCAAAGGTAGACAATTAATTCTTTCTATTAATAAATTATAATCCTTCATTGTTAACACCTCAAATGATTACAAAATCAGGCAAATGTATTCTCTTATTTTCTAAATTTTAAATTGATAATCATTATCTTCATTGCCACCCTCGCAATAGTAATTACAGTCTTTCTTCAAGGATTATGCTCCTGCAAATTCTGTTCATAAAAATAACGCACCAATTACACATTCACTGCTCAAGTGATTACAGTCTCAAACAAAAGGCAAAAACAACACGTAGGCTACACATATTAGTACTGTCCGACCTTGAATCTTGGCCCAACGGTTCAGTTCCCAAATAAGTCAGAAAAAATTGTATTTTGTCTTCAACTAATGCTACAAGTTATTCAGCTATTGTTTATCTTAAGATTAATATGTATTCATTTTGTAACTTCGATAAGAAAAACATATATTTAGGTCCACTTGAATAAAATGATCATGACTATACTGATACTGATCACACTCTTTCCACAAGAGCAATAAAACCTTCGAAGGAAATCTGCCTCACAGTTGCATTGGCTGTAGCAAATATCACATGCACTTTTAGAAATCAAATTCTTTAGAGAGAGTCCATCAGCTAAGTGATGGGCTTTGTAGTCAGTAAAATATATTAATCTGAACAATCTCGGCTATCATGTCACTTTTTAATTATACAAGGTGTTTCGAAAATAGAGGGCATAATTTCAGGTATGTATTCCCCATATGTAGACAATACAAAAAGTTTATTACAACATGTGTCCGGAAATGCTTGGTTTCGGAGTTATGGCCTTCAAAACAGTGATATTCACCTGAACATTTTTCTACCTGCAGATAGTTGCCTTTACAGCAGATATTAACAGAGGACACTCTGACAGTTAATTTCGAGGAAAAGGGTACTTTGAGTGTTGTGTTTGGCGTTGTACTGTGCGACATGTAAGTTACTCAAATCAGAAGCTGACAGAAGTGAACTTCATGTACGGAAGGCGGACGGCAATGCTACGCTGACTCATCGTTTGTACCAGCAGATACCCTGATCGAAGGATTGGTAGAAGTGGCCCAATTGCTTGGCCTCCAATCTCACCTGATTTGAACCCTATCGATTTCTACTTGTGGGGTCATTTTGGTGTATTCGTCTCCGGTCCCTGACATGAAATCCCTTCGGAATCGAATTGTGGCAGGTTGTGAGGAAATACGCAATACTCCTGGAATTTGGGATCGTGTTCGCAGGGCCATGAGATATCGATGTGAGGCCTGTATGCAAGCAGGAGGTGGACATTTTGAACATCATGCTATAAAGAAAAACGTTCTGGTGAATATCACTGTTTTGAAGGCCATAACTCGGAAACCAAGCATTTCCGGACACATGTTGTAATGAACTTTTTGTATTGTCTAGATATGGGGAATACATACCTGAAATTATGCCCTCTATTTTCGAAACACCCTGTAGAGAATAATTTTAGAGACAAAAAAATTGTACTGTACTCCAACCACGAGAGAGTCCCAGGGAATGAGAGGGAGCGGGGTGATGCTGTGAATGAATATTGATGTCATAAGGTCACACACGTGGGTACTCGTATCTCTATTGGTTATCTCTCACAGCACAAACAATAACACTGATATACACATTTTTATACTACCCTAGTTACAAAATTAGATCACGGTTAATCTCCTGCAGTCTTACTAATAAACCGTGTATAGTTTTTATACTAGACATATGCAGAGTTGAGACAGAAAACTTTACTAATAAAACATGCAGAAGCGATGGACGTATAAACAGCCTGTAACTATACAATGGGAATTGCTTTGCAGTAGTTATATACACGAAACCCCTTGTTGAAGCGTTGTATATAGCGAAAAAATGGCCGCCCCTCTAACAGCTGTTCGTATCGACTGTCATTTTATGATGATGGTTACCTAGTAAACAAAGAAGAACAAACCAAAGAGCACAGAATAATTAGAATAATATTGCTGTAGCTTGTACTCTTTGACCAAAATATAGTACGGTAATCGATTAGAGCCAGTTGTACTATCGATACTTAACACGCCACACTAGAGCGCTCTACCGGATGCAATAAGGAACCTCAGATATTCTATTATCTTTCGTAACGAAGTCATAACGAAACTATGACGTAGCTGTGTAACAGTTGTACTGTTGTACACGACGTATGTAGTGATTATTAGTAAGGAATTTACACACGACGTATAAACGAGCTATTCATTGTATAAAGTATAAGACGGTTAAACATCTGTATATAGAGTTTTTATTAGTAAGACTGCTGGTCTTTTAATCCCTCCATACAGGAAATAACATATGCAGGAGAGCGCATCATTTTTAAACTGACGTTATAACTCTAATATTATCTATCTACTTCGCTCCAATAGATGATGCAATAGTAAGCACATTCCTTTCACGGTTTATCTCCTGGTTGGAGAACAGTATATTCTTAAAGACAGAGGAGGGGGGGAGGAGAGACAGTCAAATAGTAATAAGAAAATTCAGTCCTCATCAACCATTTCTTTGTGTTACACCTTCATGAAGGTTCAGCCTTTGTTCATCATGCCTGATCTGTATGAGAAATATTTCAGTTTAAGAGAGTGATAACGCCATTCTTTCCTTTTTAATAATTTAATATAAATATTTGTCTCATAACCAAAAAGAAAAAAATATTTTCTCCCAATCAGGCATCAAACACTTAAGTTATTTTTCCCTAAAGCTCAAGAAAAATGTATCATGTCCATTATGGAATCATTATACAAGGTGAACATAAAATCTTTCCCTGATTATAAACATTTATTACTGAAAAACTATGCTACATATAAGGAGGCGGTTTTCAGAAAATAATGCCTCAAGCTTCAAAGTTTTCATGGATACACCTCAACATGTGTTCCGTTTGTTGTCAAGAGGACATCAGATCGAAACCAGATATCATGCTATGTTTTTCGCCAACATCTCGCTTTTCTGATCCCAAAACTGAACATTGTATCTGTTGACTTTCCCGGCGATGTGAAAAATTTTGCACAGACGGCTGCAGTTCGACATGTACAAAGCGAAAATCATGTAAGCTTTGTTGTCAGATGACCGTCCGCAAAGTGCTGCATATATTCTGGAAGGAATTGAATGATACAGTGACTATCGTAAGCAAGTTTGTTTTCCTGATGAGGCAATCTTTCATACCTCCGGAAATAATATTCAGATTTTAGGGTTAGAAAATAGAGATGTTGGCAAAAACATGGCATGAAATCGGGTTTCGAATTTATGTTCTCTGGACAACAAACGGAGCACACGTTGAGATGTATCCATGGAAACTTCGAAGGTTGTGGTATCATTTGCTGAAAACCGCGTCCCTGTATCTAGCGTAGTTTTTCAGTAATAAATGTTTATAATCAGGGAAAGACTTTATGCTCACCCTGTATATTTGGCCATTACAATCCTTGTGTGCAAGAGCTGGAGCAAAGTAAACAATCTGCTTCTTTCCATTATAATATAATTAATTTTCAGAACTCTCAAGTAGCCAGTGTTACTTCTACATTTATTAAATCATTTTTCGGTGTCCTATCAAATAAACGACTCAATAGCATCTAGTCTTTGTGCACCTTTGAATTAAATTTAATAGAGATTACAATATCACTACATTAATTAAATGTATTTAACATTGTAGATAAGTTAAATTTCTAAATTAGCTTCCATTACTATGAAATATAATTTGAAGGATTAACTTATTATTATAATAAATATTTATCAACAAAATAATAATACAAATAGTTTTACATTACGTATAGATTTTGTTTTCTTCCTACAGTATGTATAAAAATATATTTTATTTACATATATGTTGCTCTCTTGATATATATTTCATTTTCAAAATGTTTGAATTGAGGCCTGTTCATATTCTAAATTCATGTACAGCTCTAACAAACGCACTGTTTCTTCTCATTTTCCTTAATTTGTATATTTTATTAAATGTTTTGATAAGAAAACAATGAGAGAGCATAAATTTGGGGTTATATGCTCAAATTATTCAATCATAAACTTCACCATATGATTTCAATTAACGAGGAAAATTACAAAATCTGTCATTTTTCCGTAAATTAATTGAAAAAAGAAATTACTCAATCTATGAAATGATACACGAGTGACAAAAATGACTGTAGAACTTTCCCTGTCTCCAAAATAATCTACATAAAATATTTCAAAGTTACGTATTATTGCTACATATGATATATTCACAACTTTTTAAATTAATATAACTTACATTATCCTGTGACTTGCATTACATCAAACAGAAAGAAAACTGCGCTATTTAAATAGATGACAAGTTTAATAACAAACAAACCTAATCCTCTATAACTAAAACATAAAGTATTCTCTGAACTCATATTAAATAAAAGCATTCCACTCTAGTTCTAGTACTAGAAATAAAGACACCTTTTATGTTACTAATTTTAAGCACATGTAAATAATTTCACATCTACAGTATTAAATAAAAATAATTTATGCTCGACCATGCCGAAATGTAGTAATTATACACCTAGTAGCAGTCCTTTAATGCATGTCATTAAAGTACACCTACTCATTAAAGTACAGGTGTTCAGCCAATGACAACTCAGCTTACAGGTGTTCAGCCAATGACAAGTCAGCTTTGTACCGTTATAAAACCGCAAGTATCGATTATTCTCGGATATGCAATCGAAAGAGAATTAGCGAAAAGTCACGGAGGCTGGAATACTGTCGCAGAAGGTTATGTTCTGTTACTATAATAATTAGCGTTAATTGTAAATAATATTCAAATAAATTCAATTTGTCATCTCGTTTTTCAATTCTAAATCAATTTTCAGGTTATATCAAAATTAGTTCATGTTACATTACATCAAGGTCAATGACATTATTGTTCCTCGGAAAAAATCAATACTTTCGCGTCTGCGCACATCTCACAATTTACGAGCTATGAACAAGGTCACTTCCGATCTTCTGCCAGATACAAATAAAATGAATACTTCTGAATAGCTCAATTTCAAGTTAGAAATATGGTCGAGCATAAAAAGTCGTATGAAACTTGCCTATATTAGTAATTACGACGCTCGTATGAATATTATGAAACTCGCGCTCGTTTCATAAACATCCATACTTGCATCTTAATTACTATCATTATAGGCTCGTTGCATAATGTACTATTATATTACATTAACTTGTTAAACTTGTAAACTTCTTTTCTTTTTACTTCTTCAGAATAAGTGATGAAATAAAAGGGTAACAAAAACTAGAGAATTAATACAATATATATTTTTACAATTTCACATGTACAAAACAGTTTTATCCCTTTTATTTCCTAAATGACCCACTTAATGGAATAAGCATTTTACTGAACAGAAATTGAATTACATCACTTATTTACAGTAAATAAACTTACACAAAATACTTAAAAAAGAAAAGGTATACTTTTTTTTTCTTAAAATTAATGTTAAACACAATGTTACAAAAACGTTTGTATACAATATTTAAATTCTAAATAACGTAAATTATATTACATATTTATTTTCAAAAGATGCTATACTAACAAAATGTATAATTTATGTAGAAAAATTAGTTAGAACACATTTATAATAATGTTATTTATAATTTATTCGTTATGCAGAAACTACAGTATTATTATTAACATGTATACAGACAAAAATAACATAGAAATCAATGAAGATGGCAGTATGCTGTCCAAACTGGTTACAACACACATAAAATATATGCATTTACTGTCATGTTTCTACATTTTATCTCCAAAACTAGTATTTTTATAGTCTTTATTCACTTTCAGTCATTTTCCCCCCAACTATTTCTCTCATAACTGTTTCAAAATATTGTATATGCATAATAAAAGTACAAAATTGCAAAAGACTTTTTAATTTCGCAAAATCTAAATTAAAAGAAAAAAAAATGCATGATTTTCGGAAGTAAAATGAAAATCTTTATTTTGCACATCAATTACATTATCCTTTGCAAGAGAGGAGAATGGGGAGACACTTTCTGGGTAATGGTATAGAAAGGAGATGAAGTTCAATTGTAGGACAGATGAATCATAATACTGATACTGTAAAAGTGTTACAAGGCTCATACTTGGAGATTATAGTTGAAGAGGAATTTGAGAAATAATTTAGGCATCATTTTGTGCTTGTTAACAAAAATATACGAAACAAAGATCTAAACACTGAGAATTAAACTATGATCTGAATATTTTTCTGGAATTGTTCTGGTACCTTAGTCTTTTTAATGAATCTGAACTCACCATATGCAACTAGATTAATATTTTTAATTGTCACTTAAATAAATGATTAGGTATAGCCTTTCATTAATGCACTTATTTGAAAACTATCATATAAAATAAAATCTGCCTGCCAAGACTGAGAAAGCAAAAACTAGTCAAGATAATCAATTTCTTATAATTCTTACCAAAATACCTTTCTAAAGAAGGCAGTCAGAGAGTGGGAGAAGAGAGAGGGAAGTATTCTATAAAGCTATAACTACAATGCTCAGTCATAATGAAGGCCGTGGGTTTTTCATCTTCTTTCCCCTGTTGAAGGACAAACTCCAGAAAAAGTCACGAGTCTTGTGAACTTTATTAAATAACACTTGAAAATCATTAATTGATTAACTAGCGGACTTACTCGTGTTAATTATGTAAGATTTGTGCGGCTTACAGCTGTTTCAGTGCTTCATGCACCATCCTCAGAGCCTACTAGATCTCGGCGTCATCTCGAACTTCTCTGCCTGTTATGTGGGTGTGTTTGATTGTTGAAAGGTGTTGAAGAGTGGAGTCAAATAGTGTGTGTGTGGCTCTGAGGATGGTGCGTGAAGCACTGAAACAGCTGTAAGCTGCACAAATCTTACATAAAATTAACACGAGTAAGTCCGCTAGTTAATCAATTAATTATATCCAAGTCCATTTTGAATCTTACGTACACTACTTTTAACACTTGAATATAATTAATTGATTAATTAGTGGACTTACTCGTGTTAATTATGTAAGATCTGTCTGGCTTACAGCTGTTTCAGTGCTTACGCACCATAGGACAGACAGGCAGATCATTCCAAACACGCTACAAAGAACACATTAAAGCAATAACCAGAGGACACAATACATCTACATACACCGATCACATAACCAATGCTAACCATACATACAATAGCATAAATACAGACATGGAAATCCTACACATACAACCCAAGGACCAAAAACTCAACACACTAGAACAATATGAAATATACAAACACACTAAAACACACCCTGATCAAATTCTCAACACACAGATCAATTTCAGTACACACACACTATTTGACTCCACTCTTCAACATCTTTCAACAATCGAACACACCCACACAACAGGCAGAGAAGTTCGTGATGATGTCGTGATCTAGTAGGCTCTGAGGATGGTGCGTAAGCACTGAAACAACTGTAAGCCGGACAAATCTTACATAATTAACACGAGTAAGTCCACTAGTTATCTAAGGAATATAAGATTGATACACATCACCTATTCATTGATTTCAAAGCAGCTTATGATAGTATTGAGAGGAAAGAACTCTTACTGGCCATGCAAGATTTGGGGATACCACCGAAATTAATTAAATTAACACAAGCTACTATTCGGAAAGTTCAGAGTAAGGTTAAAATCTATAAATATATATCAGAATCATTTTACACCAAGAAAGGACTAAGACAGGGAGATGCACTGGCTTGTCTTCTCTTTAATATAGCCTTAGAAAAAATCATCAGGGACTCAAACATTGATACAAGAGCAACCATCTATACTAAATCAACACAGATATTAGGATATGCTGATGACCTGGACATAGTAAGCAGATCAATAAGGGATCTAAGAGATACTTTCATTAAATTGGAAACAGCTGCAAAAAAGATGGGATTACAGATAAACGAAGAGAAAACTAAATACATGGAAATAACAAAAAATCAGTCAAATAATGACCATTTAGATGCTGGACACCATAGGTTTCAAAGAGTAAAGGAATTTAAGTACCTAGGGGTGAAAGTGACTGATGATGGAAAAATAGAGCAAGAAATTAAGCATAGACTAACTTTAGCTAACAGAAGCTATTACGGACTAAATAGACAAATGAGATCCAGATATATACACAGGAAAACTAAAATAAAATTATATAAGACCCTTATTAGACCTGTACTAATGTATGGAGCCGAGACCTGGGCTATAAATAAAGAAGATGAAAATAAGCTAGCAGCATTTGAAAGAAAGATTCTGAGAAGAATATACGGCCCTGTGTGCGAAATGGGAAAGTGGAGAATAAGATACAATTCTGAACTATATAAAATATTTAACGACCCTGACATAGTAAGAGAAATTAAAGCAAGAAGAATACAGTGGCTGGGCCATTTATATAGAACAGAGGAACAATACCCAGCTAGAATGTTGACCTTCAATACTATTTATGGCAGCCGAAGAGTTGGAAGACCTCCAGTGAGGTGGTTGCAGTCTGTGGAGGATGACCTGTTGAGGAGTGGTGTGGGGGCATGGAGGAGAGCAGCAGGTGATAGGATGAGATGGAGGACAATTGTTGGGGCGGTCAAGGCTGGCAAATGGCTGTAGTACCACGAGAAGAAGAAGAAGAAGTCCACTAGTTAATCAATTAATTATATTCAAGTGTTAAAAGTAGTGTACGCAAGATTCAAAATGGACGTGAAAATCACTGTTTATTAAATATACTTGTTTAATAATAAACAAGTATATATAATAAATATATAAAAATATAAAGAACGGTCCTTTCTTTATGGCCCCATGCAAGTCCTGTACATATACATGTGTGAATGCTAATGAAGAAATTAATGCACTATAAATATGACTTTACTTTCTATTGCTTAACTACACCCACAAACTTACTTAAATATACATGTATAGGCCTACATGTAAAGAAACATATCCTGAATGTCTACAGTAATATGCAGAAGTTATGTTTTTTTAATCAGTTTTAAAATTAGTTCCTAGAGAATAATTTAAAGTCAAAAGAAAAAAGAAGTCATGGTAACACAACGCCTATTTAACACACAAAATTAAATTTACCAGTTTATGAAAAATGCATGAGATACTTATATCTATTTTATTGTTACAAAACGCACAAAAGGTTATAAATAAATAGAGATACAGTATTGCATTTAATTTATCATGTACAATGAATAATCTTGTATTATTAATGAGAAATATGTAAGACATATCCTTGTTTCCTTCTTTGCGTCATTAAAACTCACAATAAGAAAATATATTATGTAATATAATTTTTTCGTATCAGTCTAGAGATATATACAAGTATTTCATCTTACTTCATCAATAATAAAAGGTATTAATGACTGAAATTCACGTACATTTCAGTTTTCGGATTATATCATGTTATGTAGGCAATTCTCAAATCAATGCAAAGTCTTTTTTTAAGGAATGTTTGTTTCAGTGTTCATTATCTTATTATAAAGTACAGTTACAAACACTAAATGAACAAAATATTATTTCAAAATACATGTAATCTAATGTGATTATTCTACAATTATATTCTGAAGACAAATATTACAAGTAGTATCAATTTGTAACAGAACAAACATTTCTCAGACATAGTGTTTATAAGCTTATTTATATTTCGTATTTATGAAAACATGTGTCACAATATTTTCAATTCTATTACGAAACAAAATGCTGATGTTTACTTACTTATACTGGTAGTGAACATTATTTTGAAAATGGATAAAACATCTTAGAAATTTATGGGAAGAAAAATGGAAGAAGTAAAATTTGTATTTCAAAATAAATGTTTTATGCTTTGTCTTCAGTATTCAGTATTTGTATTCAGTAAATATAAATATAAAAATGTACCACTCAGTGTACGTGAACTAAAGAAGAATGCAACCAAAAGTCTTAAATTTAACGTCAACGAAAACAATTTCGTTTAAACAATTTTTCACAATTGAAGGCGATTTTACCATATACCAATTCTTCATTTATAGATGCTCGTATAGTTGTAGTCACTGTCACCCCATCCTATTTCATATACAGTAGAACCCCGATAAGATGCGTATTAACCGGGGCCACGTATTAGGGGGGTATACTGATTTTGACTTATATACAGTGTCTATTAGCATTTTTCTTTATTGAAATACATGATTCATGATTCATACAGTATTACTCCATTATGTAATTACTGTACTGTAAGTTAAAGACATTTACGATACTGTATTATGTACTGTATTAGTTCTTTCGAAAAGAATCATTTATAGTTGTTTGCCGTGTGTGTGTTCTCCAAGTCCTCATGTTTACCACACTTCCCTCTCTTGCCCTTACATCCTCCTGACGTCGCAGCTGCAGTGATTGAGTCGCGATTTTTTATTATTGTTCTTAATGTCAATAATGGGATTCCTAATGAATCAGACAGTTGTTTCTGATTAAGAGTACTGTTTTCGTCGTACTTTCATAAGATTTACAATTTTTCCGACACAGAAAACGCTTTTCGTTTAACACTCATTATAATTACACTCACAGACACTTCAATACACTAAGGACAACAAACTGATCAGCAAAAATTTCCAGAATTTTATTACGGCCGAGTGAGGAATGCTGTTTGAGAGAGAGGGTTAGCAAGAGGGTGAGGTACTGTAACTGTATGTAAGCTGCGCTGATAAAGGGTCGAATAAGAGAGCATAACAAGAGGGTGGGGTATTGTATAGTATGAAGGTTTAAATGCGCAGGTAAAGGGTCGAATACCAATACTTTTCAGGTTAATGGCACCAGTAAATTCAATGGCCAAAATGTTTCTTTGCTGTTACAGTACATTGCTAAAAATTACATCGAAAATATTCCACAAAAATAGCGTATTATGCGGGACTTGAGCGCAACAAACAGGGTATTTTATAAAGGCGTTATATATGAATTGTTCAGAGACCGGACAAAAAAAGCGTATTACAAGGGATAGTGTAATAAACGGGCACATCTTATCGAGGTTTTACTGTATTGCAACATACAATCTGTTACTGTTGTCCTTTCAATGGAGTTTATTATAGTTGGTTTATTTTCTGTAGCAGTTTGCAATTATTTTTTCCAAAATCTATTATTGCAAATGGGGTAATAAATGGTTTTCTTCAAATCTGTATTAATTTCACAATAACTTATTTTATTACTAAGTAATTATAATTAAGGGAAGAATTTCAAGAGGAGTTTCAAAATATAATCTTAGAGGAAGCAGAGAACTGGGATGTTCATTTAAAAGAGAAAGATTATTTTGAGACTAGAACAGGCATAATGCCTAATCCCTGTATTATTGAAGTTTGGTGGTTATGGATTAGTGTATATATTTGTAATTTTAATATACTTTTTTCACGAGAAATAGTAATTGTAATGTTACTTCCTTTCATAGAACAGTAACTAACAGAGCTGCCTAGAATAACGTTGTAAGTCCGTTTTTGACCAAACTGAGTTTTCGGCTGAAAAATGTTGTATCGCACATCTTGCATCATGTGCTGCTATCATCTTGCTGATATTCAAACTACGGTACTTCGAGAGCTGTAGTATTTTGATTGTGTTGCTGAGCTGAATAACGTTGTAACGCAAATAAAATGGCGGACATTTCTAATTTATATATCTTCTCACCATTCGTGAGCTGCCACAAGGGACAAAGAGTACTTAACCATAGAAATTTTTACAAGTTCATGAAAAAACCATTGATTTTGTTTTAACAATGAAATTCCTACAAATAATTTCCTGCAAATAATTTTTTTTTTGAGATTAGTGAAAATATACCTATTTTTAGAAAGGTAAGTGTTACAAAAAAGTAAAGAATGCTACTGAACTTAGTTTGATTTCGAATATAGGTGATTCTTCAGGAGAGCAATTGATCCTTTCAATGCAGCTAGGGTTACAATCGGAATAATAGATGTAGGTATTCCAAGCCTCTTAAACACATCTTTCATGAAGAGAGTAGTGGTACCTCTTGCTCCAACCAGAAGTCCGATTACTTCAAGCTCTTTTAGCTGGTATTTTTTGAGGTAATAGGGAATGGTAGGATTGTAGATATTCTTGTAGCATGACACATGGTCTCATATAAACGTAAAGAGAAAGAGAAAACGTAAGATTAATATCATGCAATGGAAGGACAATAAACGTAAGACATTAGTGGACCAGGGGAAAGAATATACTTCGAAGAAAGGTGACATTAAACCAGTTGTGAAACGGCCTGAACTGGTGAGTGCAATAATGTTGCAAGTCAAAATAGGCCTACAGAGTACTAAAGGAGAATAGTTAAAGGTAATAAGGTCATGGTTACTCTGAATTCTACCATGGCCTAATAACAGAAAAAAGAAAAAAAGAATTCTTGTCTATGTAATACTGATATTCTATGCCTATTCCAGAGTCCAGCCCTTTGGACGAACTTTTTCTCCTGTAAAATTTTTTATCTCTATGTAAATGTTTATATTTAGTGTTTATATATGTCTAATTGTAACGGTGAAAATATTGTTAATCAAATCATTTTTTATTTTTTTCATAAGTGTATATTATTTTTGGGAGTGTTTTTTGTAAGTAATTTTATGAGGTTGTTATTGATATGCTGATAAATTTACATCTTCGTGTATTGATATTGACTTCTATACAATTTGTTTATTTTGGTAACTAAGCGGCATACCTACTATTTAGTATTTGCAAATTGATACCCTCTCCGAGTTCAGCATAATTATTTCTTCTCTTCCTCATTAGAATGTCACTGAATCAATCTGTTTCAGTAGTTGATAAATCTAATAGTGGTGAAAAAAGATCGGAGGCGAAATTTCCTCATTGTGGTGGCTTCTTTCAAAGCGAAAGGTGTATCAAATCAACATTAATATCAATCGGTCACACGATGATATACACCGAACTAAGATGGCAGGGAAGCATATATTAACTAGAAGTATTAAAGTGAATTGCAATAATGATGGAGACAGCACTGAACATATCAAAACACGTCATGAATCCTCGAGTAATAATGTTGCAGATAATCCCCTGAAAACGTTTAAGGATCAAGTTTCTGAATGGAAAAACAAATTTTCCGCTGAACTTAATGTTAGCTAATTTAATAATCCATACATACAAAATTTTTCGAGCTTCTTAAGAACTATTATTAACTTTCTACCCGGGCCCAAACATCCGGGCACCAAATATTACGCTGCTAGACGAAGAAACCGTTTAGTGACACAACAGAAAAATGACTATATTTTTAAAACTAAAGTATTATAATACAGTGAGCAGCAGTAAACCTTTTCAAAATATTTTAAATGTGTATTAAGAAGTATGGTCGACAGTTCCAGCGCTTATTATAAGGTGATCCAATAAACTACAGCTCATGAGATTTTATTTCTGAAAGCTACAACACCCTCCCATACTGGAGAACAAGAGATTAATTGCTTTGTTGTCAAGAACTCAGCATTAGTTAACATTTCCGTAAGCTGATGAGGTGATTGACTGCGACTAGAAAGCAATATCTAAGCGAAACCTGTTTGCTGGCGTGCCTAAACATATGATTTAAGTTGTGTAATTTGTTTCAAGTTCTTATGATATAAATTTGTCTATTATTATTATTATTATTATTATTATTATTATTATTATTATTATTATTATTATTATTATTTAATGTACTCAAATGTAACAACCATAAACAATCTACCAGGAAATATGGACAGTATTTAAGTTTATTTGATTTACAACATTTTCCTTCTGGATTGACATACAACGTTTTTCTACTGTAAATGTTCAAAAAGTTTTGTTATTTGAAAGGTGAAGCCAACACATATATATAAATGGTGTGAATACTTACTGAAGTATTAATACACTGTCATATTTTGTAATATTTAACAATGTTAATATGGAATAAACATATTTTTAATTTTCTGACAAACTGTAAAAACTGACTTACAATGTTATTCTAGGCAGCCATTCAATTAAATGCATAAAACAAATTAATTTCTATCCCGTATTTTACATAAAACTTAAATCCAGGTATGCTATTACAATTTTTATGTGTAGGTTACATATTGGTAACCCTTAGCACTAATGGTAATAAAATGTCTTCGTGCTTCTTAGGTATTTAGACTAGTAACAATCACATTTCTTTTGCACACTAGGCCTACTCACTCACCACTGATCACTCAAAATTCAAACAAATTCTAAAATTCAGAACTCTCAGTCCTTACATCATTCTTATTAACACCAATATTACCATTTAATGTAGGAACTGTAATAAAATTTGACTTTCCATAATTTTGAAAGAAAAAACATAACAAAAACATAAGAAAAAACATACCTCCACTGATCCACAAGGTTCGTGACTAAATGTCTTTGTTGAGCAAGCTATAGAACGTTCACATGTTCAGGGATCTTTCCTGTCTTTGTTTTTATCATCTTCATGTACTTTTTGAACTGACGGAATAGATTTCAGATCCCTTGTCATTGGTTTTGCAACAACTGACACATCCTTAACTTTCATTGCAGCCTCGTTTAACAGGGATAAATCATCATCAATTTTAGGATCTGACAAATGTGAAGGTGTTTTGATGATTGAACTCACTCTAGTTACACTTTCTTGAGCATTTATTTCTGTGTCTCCAGGGTTTCTAGACTTTTCTTCAATTTTATCTTCATTAGAAGCATGTAGTGCCTGATCTTCTACAAGTCTCGTATTTGTGACAGAGATGTTAGCTATGGGTAAAGACGAATGTTTGACTACGTTTTTGGGTACTGTTTCTGCAATTTCAACAGGACTGCTTGGCTTTGATTTTGAAATTGATTCCTGTAGAGAAGAATTATGCTTATTTGAGATTAATGGAATTTCTTCCTTTTTCTGTACAAGGTTTCTATTGTCGTCACTATGTCCATTCTTAGAAAGCATTGCTAAATTCAACGTTTCTTTTTCTGTGATTTGGTTAACCTTCTTATCTACATCACAATTCTCTTGTTCGTGTTTCTGTATTATATGAGACGCCATTTGGTCATTTTCTTTTGATATTTCTTTTTCCAGTAACAGGTTTTTGTCTGAGGTTGCTGTTTCTTCCACTAAAGTATCTCGTTTCATTCTATCATGAATCTCATTATTTAAATCGTTCATTTTCGTATTACGTCCAGCATCTGCTAGTATATCTTTTTGTTTAACTTCTGAAACCGTGTCCGCTATGACATTTGTTTCATGTTTTTCTTGACTTAAATTTGCTTTCAATCCATTTTTATCATTTGCTAGTATATCTCTTCTCATAACCTTTGCCTCATCTGCTGGTATATTTTGTTTTTCACCTTGCTTAGAATCAATGGCTTTGATTTCTTTAGTATTAGTTTCACCTTGCTTATAAAGTCTTGATGCGTTGTTAAGCACTGCTAATGGGATAGGCAATGGTAACTTATTTTGTATAGGGACTGGTTCATTATATTGTCGCTGCTCTTGGTTCGCAGGATTTTGATTAACATTCCCCGCACCTGCAACAAAATGCAAATATGGTTGTGAAAGGATGGAAAATATGTATCAGACTAGGTTAACATCATTTTCGTTACATTTAAGGCCTGGTTGCAGAAAAACTGATCAGATAAGATGAATGATGGTTTGATTGGTCACCACTTCTATTTTCGTTGTAGAAAGTACAATCACTATTTGATCGGAAATCAATCTTCCATCAGATTTGATCAACATATTTTTGTTATTATTTTAATGTACCGAAGTACATATGATATTTTCCATGCAGATATTCTGTGTCATCATCTCCGTTCCATTACTCTTTCATCGTATGATGACGCAGAATATCTGCATGGAAAATATCACATGTACTTCAGTACATTAAAATAATATATATGATATGCGTAAATCACTTCGGATTTAAGACGGCGCTTATTCCGTCGGAACCCGGCCAAGAACCCAAGAGTTGGAGCTTCATCTGAGACGATTCTGATCGATTCTGGGATGGGTATCTGGTGTGGCTTAGTGGATAAAGCATCAGCATGTAGAGCTGAAAACCCGGATTCAAATCCCAGTGCCGGAGAGAATTTTTCTCCATTCCATTACTCTTTCATCATATTTTTGTTAATTAGTGACTGAACATTGATCAAGTGTATGTTGTTTATAGTGAAGTTATAGTAATTTATATAGGAAATAGTTAAAGTAGGTAGTTATATTGTTTTTAACTTTGCTCTAGAGTATGCCATTAGGAAAGTCCAGGATAACAGAGAGGGTTTGGAATTGAACGGGTTACATCAGCTGCTTGTCTATGCAGATGACGTGAATATGTTAGGAGAAAATCCACAAACGATTAGGGAAAACACGGGAATTTTATTGGAAGCAAGTAAAGAGATAGGTTTGGAAGTAAATCCCGAAAAGACAAAGTATATGATTATGTCTCGTGACGAGAATATTGTACGAAATGGAAATATAAAAACTGGAAATTTATCTTTTGAAGAGGTGGAAAAGTTCAAATATCTTGGAGCAACAGTAACAAATATACATGATACTCGGGAGGAAATTAAACACAGAATAAATATGGGAAATGCCTGTTATTATTCGGTTGAAAAGCTTTTATCATCCAGTCTGCTGTCAAAAACTCTGAAAGTTAGAATTTATAAAACAGTTATATTACCGGTTGTTCTTTATGGTTGTGAAACTTGGACTCTCACTTTGAGAGAGGAACATAGGTTAAGGGTGTTTGAGAATAAGGTGCTTAGGAAAATATTTGGGGCTAAAAGGGATGAAGTTGCAGGAAAATGGAGAAAGTTACACAACACAGAACTGCACACATTGTATTCTTCACCTAACATAATTAGGAATATTAAATCCAGACGTATAAGATGGGCAGGGCATGTAGCACGTATGGGCAAATCCAGAAATGCATATAGAATGTTAGTTGGGAGGCCGGAGGGAAAAAGACCTTTAGGGAGACCGAGACATAGACGGGAAGATAATATTAAAATGGATTTGAGGGAGGTGGGATATGATGATGGAGAATGGATTAATCTTGCTCAGGATAGGGACCAATGGCGGGCTTATGTGAGGGCGGCAATGAATCTCCGGGTTCCTTAAAAGCCAGTAAGTAAGTAAGTAGGTAGTTATATTGTTCTAAAATGACCTGATTATTCTGATGAATTTTTTTTTTCAATCAATATGAAGAAATATTCAATAAATATTCATAAGCAATATCTTATATCATATGGTGAACAACATGATTTCTGACTGGACTGAAAAATTATGTATTTTTTTCTGCTTCACCGAAACACCATCCACTTTATTTTCTATTACATTCATAAAGCTCTCTACAATGTTTAATAAGAGCCCTCTATTATTGTCAGAAAAATTTTGCTCCTCACATTCTTAGTTTGGTTCATTTCTTTTACTTTACTCTGCAGTCTATACAGATGGAATCCACCTGTTTTACCTCTACAAAAACCAACAAAACGACAAAGCATTCATTTGTTTTCTAGATCAGCACCCACTTGATACATTCGTTTCTCCCCCTAAAAGAGCATCAAAATGGCCGTGGTTGCTAAATAGTGCTGATGCCAAATGCATTTTTTTTTCAATCAGTGATTAGTAAATTGATACAAGTTGATTGGGGATTCACTTTCGTGAAATGCAGTGAACAATTAATAAATCAGACATCAACTGATCTCATTTGCATTTCTGATACCAGACCGAAGTATTATTGTAGTTTTCGAATCAAAATGAGACAAATTAAATTCTACGTTATCAATTTTATATGCAGGGTGTTCGGAAAATGTCATCCAAGAAGCACATGATTGGAACATATTTTATTTTCGGAAATAAAGATAGTTTTAATCAACACGTGGTCTAAGTATCACTCTAAAAACTCCGAACGAAGTCTGCTACACTTTCTGAAATCGTTTTCTATATTGTTAGAAGTGATTATTTAGAAAACATTTCATTGCAGGAACAATTGTTCCGTATGGTTACGAAACTTGGACTCTCACTTTGAGAGAGGAACAGAGGCTAAGAGTGTTTGAGAATAAGGTGCTTAGACAAATATTGCGGCTAAGAGGGATGAAGTTACAGGAGAATGGAGATAGTTATACAATGCAGAACTGCAAGCATTGTATTCTTCACCTGACATAATTAGGAACATTAAATCCAGACGTTTGAGATAGGCAGGGCATGTAGCACATATTGGCGAATCCAGAAAATAAATACAGTGAAACCCCGATAATACACGCCTGTTTGTTATACTATCCCGCATTATACGCTCATTTGTCTGGTCCCTTGACATCCCTAAATAAAACCATGTAAAATGTACTTTAAAGGATACTTAGAAATTTTTCCTGGACTTCTACATTTACTGCTAGCACCTACATATTCAAGGATTTGTTGAAGTCTTTGATTGGTGAATACAATAGAATAGAATGCGACCCTTGAGTACCTGCAAGACTTCTGTATTCAGAGCCTGTCCTTCTTGCTGGCAGTTTTAAATCGCATTTCAGTGAAGACTTGACGAAATGGAAGTGGTAGACATTCCAAATCCTTCTCGAAACAAACCCCTTGCCGAGGTGCCTGTGATTTGTAGATTCATTAATGTTCCTAGTAGTCAAATTACTGATGTCACTTCTGATTTAAATCGTGTGGAAAATGCAATTATTCATAGTATTAGATCAAGTGCAAGATAGAAGACAATTTTTTACTTTTTTAATAAAGGGACACTTTGATAAGACTGTGCATTTGTTCTGACATTTTCTGAAAGGAAAGAAAATAAAATAACGTTTTGTCCTGCATAATTACAGTATTTAATTCTTAAATTTCAACAAATGTTTATGCCGATTCATATCTTTGTGTTAAAATTTAAAATATCCAAAAATGACCCACTCTCGCTAATATGCGGTCCCTTTTATTACATTATTTTTATGTGGTCCCTTGTAGAGCATCTATCAAGGTTTCACTGTAGTGTGTTAGTTGGAAGGTCGGAGGGAAAAAGATCTTTGGGTAGATCGAGATGTAGATGGAAGGATATTAAAATGGGTTTGAGACAGGTGGGATATGATGGTAGGGACTGGATTAATCTTAACTTAGAAAGCATATTGTGATGATTCAGACTGTCAATGTTATAATACAATATAATAGAATATAATATTGTTTGTTTATTCAGTCATATGACAAATCAAATATTACTAAAACTAATGACACTTATTCATATTTGTAGTCATTATGTTCTATACAATGTAGATTACGAACATTTTCGCCCTTTAGGCATCATCAGGCTCTGTGTATAATATCTTATTATTAGTCCCTGTAGTAAACTACAATGATAATTTAATGAAATGAACTGTTTAAAAATTAACTATGATATGTATAAAATAATGTACAGACTTATATGCGTAAAATTAAAACAGCAGAAATAACTAAAATGCTCTCTCAATTAATATCACTCAATAAAAGAAGTGTATTCCAATGGATACCATCCCATTGTGGAATCCTGGGAAACGAGAATGCGGATGCTTTAGCAAAGAAGGGCAGCACTGCTACTTACAGACCTGTTACTAAATCTACGTATTACTCTGTGAAGAGATTTATTAAATCTACATACTTAGACTTCAACAAACAAAATTTGATAACACAATCCCAAGGGAAAAAATGGAACTCTCTGCATCATAATCCACAGTTAATTCCCGATTTACCACGAAAATCGTCTGTAGCTGCATTTAGATTGGCAACAGGCCATGATTGTTTGGCCAAACACCTGCATAGAATTGGAATATATCAGTCCCCTAACTGCCCATTGTGCAACTCAAACCAAGAAATGGATTCGGAACACCTCAAAATCTGTGCTTCATTGGCTGGTCATGATAATATCTTTGAAAAATATTGGAGTGCAAGAGGTCAAATGACTTTATTGTCAAACGCCTGGCATTAGAAAACAACAACAACAAGAAAATTAAAACTGTGATTGCATTGCAATAATACATAAAATTGTGGAAACTATGAACATGTTAGTAATGTTCCTCGTTTTAAACTTCATAATACTGATGTGTGTAGATCTTGTTTCAAAGGTTCGACTTGGACGGTGAATTGCATCTGAAATATATATTATGGAATAGAAAAGAGAAAACTTCAAACGTGAAAATGTGGTCAAATTGAGTTATCAAATGTACTCACGTTTTAAACGTGTATATTTATCATTGCCATGTGAAGTAGTATTTATCTGTAATGAAACTTTAATATCAAAATATGTAAGTTTTGAAGCATGGAAGTATACCAATTATGTGAATATACTTACGAAGACATGAGACGACCTTGTTGCACTGGATTCACGACTAATGTGATGCGAGCATTGTATTGTGCTCGTGTAGAAACCTTACACAGAAGGATATCATTGTATTTTACTACAGAGACTAATAATAAGATATTATACACAGAGCCTGATAATGCCCGAGGGGCGAAAACGTTCGTAATCTACATTGTATAGAACATAATGACTACATATATAAATAAGTGTCATTAGTTTTAGTAATATTTGATTTGTCATATGACTGAATAAACAAACAATATTATATTGTATTATATTGTATTATGGATTAATCTTGCTCAAGATAGGGACCGATGGCAGGCTTATGTGAGGACAGCAATGAATCTGTGAGTTCTCTAAAAGCCATTTGTAAAAAAAGCCATCCTGCAGTGCTGTCCTTGGATGTATTTTCCGAAGACCGTACATGATACAATGACGAAATGAACTAAAATATGGAACAAATGCAGAAGTTGACTGCTAATACAAACCTCGAGCTTGCTGAAGATCTGCTACACTAACTGGCTTTTTCATCTGAGCTCCTGATTTGTTCGCATCAACAGATGCTGCATTAAATCTGTCTGGTGATAATAAATTCAATGGGCCTTGTTTCAGATACTGATTATTCAGATTTTTTGAGTTATTAACTACATTTACACCTGTTTCAGCTGCAAAATTCTTGGGTGATTCTGCCTTCCCAGACTGATGTAATGTATCTTTCTTCTCCACATTATTTTGCTCTTGAACATTATCGCTCAATGGCTTTTTTATTTCACTAGGTATATTACTTTTATTGTCCATTTTATTTGCCATTTGAGCTGCATTGTTAACTGCAGATTCTTTTTTAATGTTTTCATTTAAATTCGGAAGTACTGGTTGATTTTTAACCTCTGTGTTTACTCCAGCAGCTTCTTGATTTTTACCTGCAGGGCTCTGTGCATTGTGAGGATCGTTTCTCTGCATTGCTGCAGCTTGTTCAATCTCTTTCTTGTGCTCCTTTAATTCCTCAAGAATTTGCTTTTGTTCCTGTAAAAGTTTCTTCTGTGCTTCCTGATGTTCTTCCAGTTTTCTTAATAATTCCTCATTCTTTTTCTCGTTATCAACTTCTGCCTGTTTTTCTGCTTCAGCCAATTCCTCGTCTTCCTTTTTGATTGCATCCTGATTCACTTGTTCGCTATTTCCTTTTCCTTTAGCTTCTGGTGAAGGCATCTTTTTATCTTCTGGTGGAGATTTCTCTTTATTAACTTTCTTTTCAGTATCAGGCTGAGCAGCTTTTTCAATCTATAAATAAAGGAAAAATAAACAGTAAAATGAATTCCAAAGTCATTAACCATAAACATATAAAGGTATACCATTTTAGCCCTTATACTGCAGTATTTATCTCGAAAGGAAGAATGAGGAATTTTTCATATATTTTTTGATCCCAAACACTTCTCTGTAAACCTTAAACTGTGTAAACTCTTTTAGTCTGTAAATGATTAAAATTTTCAATATAAAGTTCTTGATCCCCCAAATGGCAATGTTTGGAATACTGTATGAGCAATTAAGCATGAGAATTTTTTTAAAGAAAAGAATTAAAATCATTTAAGACAATAATAATAATAATAATAATAATAATAATAATAATAATAATAATAATGATTTATTTAACCTGGCATTGTTAAGGCCATACGGCCTTCTCTAACACTCAACCAGGAGTAAAATTGTGTTACAAAAACACTACAAATTTACGAAGTAAACTACAATTTTACACACAAAACTGAATAAGATAATAATAATAAAATGTAAACAACAAGTAAGTAGAAATCAGACATAATATATAACATACAGAAAGAATGGAAAAAGCATAATAAAATGTGAACAGCAGGTCAAAATAAATGAGACACACAAAGTATAAAAAAATAAGACAATTATTGATAATAATAATAATAATAATAATAATAATAGTAGTAGTAGTAGTAGTAGTAGTAGTAGTAAAATAGTGCAGTACAAAGCATACAATGAATACAATATTTTTAGATATACACAGTAAGGAAAATTATGATTATATATAGCTCAACTTATCACATTATAGATATACCATTATCGGAAAATATGAAAACAAAAATATAAAATAAGTTAAATATCACTAGAACACAAAAAATATGTGAATACGTGGAAACATGCAATACAACACTTGTCATAATAGTAAGTTAGTTTGACAACTCGTCATAAGATAATTTTCTAACTTGGATTTGAAAGATTTCAATGTTTGGCAGCCCTTGACTTCAGGCGGCAGAGAGTTCCAGTGACGACAAGTAGCAACAGTGAAAGATGAGGAATACAGAGATGTGTGTGAAGTGGAATTTCTAGTGTGTTATCACGTTGTGATCGAGTATTAATATTATGATAGCGAGAGAGAGTATGAAAACGAGCGAATAAATAATAGGGGGATGAAGTGTGCGTAATTCGATATAAGAGCGAAAGTGAGTGCAGATTTCTCCTCTCATGTAACCTAAGCCACGATAACTTCTTGAAAGAAGATGAGATATGATCATAGTATCGAACATTACTAATGAAGCGGACGCATGCATTATGAACACGCTGTAGTTTATGAGCGGAATCAATCCTGAGATCACTGAACAAAACGTCGCAATAATCGAACAATTGCAACAATCTGGATGTGTTCTAGAAATTACATGACATATTAATTAAATACATAGGTTAAGGTTAATGCACTTGAGAACTATGTTAGAAGTGCCGTTTGAAAGAAAAATAATTTGTCTCTACTCGGAATAAAACTTGATGAAGGTTATAATTCGTGAGAAACTCGCCAAAAATAGAGTCAAATGGAGGAGCTTCTGAGAGCCCTATGTTCCACACAGGAACTATGGAAATTTTGATTGACTGATATAATTCATAATGCATTTTTAAGAACTATGCTGAGAACAATCAGTCTTGAGAAGATGAATGCAATGGTTTACATGAACAAAACTTGGTAAGAGCATGAACTGAAATTATGATGGATCTTGCACCTTATCCTGTCAATAAAAAATCCACTGTAATATAAATTTGATAGTACAAACTAAAAAAACAGGATGAAAACCCTATTCATTTGAAACAAATTGCGTGGGTACACATCTACATCGATGGCTACACAATTGGCAATAACTTTAATAATACGACTTACACTGGAATATTCGTATATGGTAAATTATTTTGCTCTTGTATATACGAGGCGTGTTCTTAAAGTAAGTTCCAAAGGGTGTAGTAAGTAAACGGGAAGATATTTACAAACCATTTTTGTTGCATTGTATTCTCCACACTTCAATTACTTCTCAACATAATCTCCACCATTATTGAGGCATTTATCGAGTCGTGGCACAAGTCTTTCTATCCTCTCATTGTAGAATTCGCCCACCTACAATGCGAACCACTCCCGCACTGCTGTTTTCACTTCATCGTCACCATCAAAACGTTGACCACAGAGGAACTACTTGAGGTGCAGGAAGAGATGAAAGTCACTCGGATCCAAATCCGGGCTGTAGGGGGGATGGTCAATTTGTTCCCAGCCAAATTTCGAGATGAGATTTTGGGTGTCATGAGCTGTGTGTGACCATCTCCTCACCATTCTATCACTAATGGCATCATCACCATACACCTCACAAAGTTGACGATGAATGTCAGTTGATTTGATGTTTCTCGCATTCAAGAAACGGATAACAGACCGCATCTCACAGTCGGCAGTGTGCTCGATCACTTTGAACATTTCAACTGATCACAACTAACCACACACACGGACTGAAGCTCTGAAACTGCATGCACAGCTTGCCTGAAGACTGAAGATGAAAACACGCAGGGGCGATTTCTCGGTGCATGCTATGCTTGCTGCGCAAGCCCAATATTTTCGTAGAATGTGTATTTCTCAAAATGGCATTACGTACATTAAAATTTATTTTGATTTTTGGAATACTGTATAGGCGTAATACCATCCACAGGTTGCACACCGCAAGTACTGCAACACTTGCTCGTTTCTCGGAGCTACAGGAAAGACGTGGAAACAGTGAGAATATGATGCATGCGCAAGTGCCTTCCTCCTTAGTCCGTCCTAGGCGCACATGCTTCTGTTATGTGTTGTTTGAAGCTCTGGTCCGAGAGCTACACCAACAACTATTTAACGTTACACAGAGCAGTATTGACAGCGGGAATGTGCTGTGATTTGCGAGTGCAATGTAATTGTATGAGCGGAATGCATATGTTAGCTGCTGCATGTATTATTAATTCTTAAACATTATTTGGAATTGTGTGTCATTGAAACCTTATTATTAAATCCATTTTCCCGAAGGACTATTCAAGAGAAGACGACATTATAGAGAATATGTGCGCTCGTTCAGTGCAGCTCAATACAACAATATGCATTGGTTGGCAGGGTCGAAAAAAACTGAATAAACTGTTTTGTTGGCCATGTTTGTTATATTATATCGAACTTCTACATCTGATAAGCGAATATGATCCATGACTCATAATGATTTCATAATTATAAAATAAATTATTTATGTGGGTCTCATTATTTTTATTAATTATGAATTATTATATCCTCCCATTTTCCCCTATGAATAAAAGAGCAAGCCTAACTTTCGTGACTAGCATTCGCCCCCGAAAACATGCATGCACAAAACAACGATTGCAGCGATGCGACGGCTATAATTGAAAACGGAACTTACTTTAAGAACACGCCTCATATTTCGGTCAAAATTCAACTGACTTTGATGGAGAACCTGAGACAATCAAATAGATGTGTGGCCATAAGTTCAGAAAATTAAATCTATCTAGTCATGACCTTTTCACTAAACCGGTCATACAAACCTGCTTATTATTCTGTATTAATTTATCTGCTTCCTTTTTCTCTGCCTTCTTCTCAACTGGAGGTACTGATGGCACAACAGGTGGAATATTATCTGCAGGAGGTTCAACAGGCACTGGAGGTTCTTGTCGAACATCTGGTATCTTATCGGGTTCTTTCTGTTCTAATTTCGGAACATCCTGTGCCCCTTTTGTATCACCACCTGGTAGTTCTTGCTTGGATTCAACAACTTTATCGTTCACTTTTGCTATAAGTAAAAAGAATTATATTGTAAAACATACATATTTCTTCTGCAATATTTTATTAACTGCTTCATTAAACAAGAATTTTTTATGAATTAAGACAGAAAATAAGATTTCTCACAAACACTGAAGATGTGAAGGAATCGTCTTCCACGATCTGACTCAGAACAAATTCACAAAAAAATTCTCTGGTCTTTATCTCACTGACATCTCTCGGCAATCAACCAAATAAAACTTCAGGACACCACCTCCACAATGATATGTCCAGTGGCACTTTAAGTTGTTATGTTGCCGAAATATAGTCTTTCAAAGTTGAGGTATTCTCACAGTATACTATATACAGTCACGAAGCTTGGGGTGATTTTTTGCAAATCTCGCGATAGTTGTAGCAGTTTGGAGCGCTGTGAACACTAGGAACAATAGACTGTGCCACAGCCATCGTGATCTAATACAGGCCGTAAGACAGAACATGTAACTTGCTTAACCCGGCAGCGTTTCAACCAAGTAAATTAGTTGGAATACATAAACAGTAACATATGTTTCTCTAAAATGTAGTGTAATTCCATTAATAAAATTTAAAACAATGATTATGAGACACTTCAGACATAATTTACTTGCGAGTTAAGATGTAATATTATTTATGGTGTGAAAATTACGTTGTTCGCATGTGTAATACCTGCCTTTATTTCGATTAAATATTGCGAAATTCTTGTACATTCATTTATGCACGATTCAACAATTTTCAATTGCAACGCACGGATATTTAGATATGTTGAAATTATAGGTTATGTTTACTGTACCAGTTGCCCCTTTCTGTCTAAATTTAGCGATCTCCAATGCCTTGCCATTCATATGAAAATTTTAGGTTATGTTTACTATATTTACGTTTAATAAATTCACAATCATACATTATAATTAAGCATAATGTCATGTATGACACCCGTCACATTCTATTTGTCTGTATTTTAATACTAAAATTGAGTACTGAATTATTGTATTTATCTACTACTTAAGAGATGAATTAACACAATTGTACGTACAGTAACTTCATAGGAGTGGTATGGTAAATGTTTTGTCTGAAATTTAGGAAGGTAGATGTGGTAAATTGAAATCACAATAAAAATTCTTTTTTATTAAACCTCAAAATAGCTTCCATTCTAAACTTGAAATGTTGACGCGAACAGATTATATTAACATGTAAAATTCTCTTCACATTAAAATAACACAGTTTTGTAATTATTTCTGCAACATATTATGCAACAAGAAGTAAACGGAACTTATAACACATTACACTAAATAAAGCTTAGCAATAATAAGCAATAAAGTTACAATATAATATTTCACTGAGTTCCATACACTGAAACAGAAAACCCAAACAAACATTACGGCCTGGTCTAGATCGAAAAAGCATTGACTGTGCCGTATTTCGCATTTTTGTGAAAAGTCCGTTATCGGTTGTAATAACTGTAAATGGCTAAAATGCAATAATTTGAATAATAATATGGGACAAGGAGACGTTTGTAGTACTATAAATTGTAAGAAAAATAGGTTAGAGTTATCCTTCCGAAAAATCCAGGCAGGTGAGTTTATAGAATATAATATATATTTTATGAAAATAATATATAAACTTTATGTATTTCATATTTCAATAGTGGAAGGAAGGTGTTAATTTTTTCAAAAGAACACGATATCGAAAGTACAATACATTTTATGTTCTGCTAGGGAAAGAGTCTGTGATGAGGCGATAGTAGCGATCCTGGTGGTGAGCAACTATCTATGGATGCATATCTCAACTGTTTATGTTTGCATATTTAGTAAGTATTAAGCTTCATGACTGTATATACTAGACTGTGGTATTCTTTTGTAATCAGGCTATTCTATGGGATTAGATATTTTCTGCTAAAAATTTTTTTCGACAGAAAATAAAATCAATGCATTTCCCACTGGTGAAATTAAAGCGCTGCAGGTTCAACCATCTGCCCACATCAATGACATCTTTCACTGAAAATTATGTTTACTGAGACTTGGAACTAAACCCGGGAAACTTGCAGGGTATGAGCCTTTACTCCTCACAGTATTAAAGAACAGAAAATGAATGACATTAATGTTAAAATTATGTGATCAAGTGATAGTAGTAGTGTGTTATCAGAATTCTGTACCTTTTAATTTAGAGTCGTCATTTTGTGAAACAATATTTTCGACCACAGGTTTATCGACTTGTATCATTGTCATTCTAACGACACTATCAAGATGATCAGATGGAATACTGACTGTTTCAATTACTTCTGTATCTGCAGCTTCGTTTGCTGCATACAGCGTTGCGTATGTACCCAGAACCAGAATAAGCACTCCAACAAATACCAGAACCTGTGAAAAATGGTCAAAAGTATAACCACAAATTGCATTTCAAACAAAAGAGATTCAGTTATCAACCTTCAAACAATTTGGGAAAATATCAGCATACTGTGAAGTACGAAAATGAAAATGTAAGCAATACATCAAACATTGGAGATACTAAAAAAATGGGAAAATAGAAACAAAATTTTAACATTTGTTCATTGACCAATTAACATTCAACTAGATTTAGAAGAACCAGTTACAAAATCTGAAACTTCCAAACCTGTACTAAAAGTGCTGGCATTAGAAGCTGTGAACAATAGATACCCACCAGAAGAATGGTTACATATCTACACAGATGGGTCTACTATCGATAACAACTCAGGATCAGGAATTACGTGTGTGTTATTCTCATTTTATCAACCAGCGGGCATCATACAACAAATTTTGATGCGGAAATAATGGCTATTCATATCTCACTCCAACACCTACTATACAGAATAGATAAATTTCAAAATGCTGTCATTCTCTCTGATTCTAAAGCAGCATTATATGCAATAAATTCATATAAAATGATGTCAATCCAAATTAAAGAATGTCACAAAATAATCCAACAACTTCAAAAACTACAGAAAAGAATTCAATTGCAATGGATACCTGCACATTGCGGAATTGCTGGAAATGAAACTGCTGACTTTCTTGCCAAAAAAGGATCCAATTTAATTCAGAATAAAAATACAAGCCTACCTTTTACATCCATCAAAAGACTAATTAAAAATAAATATAAAATCAAGCAAAACCAAGCACTATGTACCAAAGCCAGAGATAAAAAATGGAGCATTTTAATAAAAAAAAAAAAGCAGAAATTATTCCAGAAATCCCACGTAAATCTGCAGTAGCAAAATTTAGACTGCTTACAGAACACGATTATTTGGCCAAACACTTGAATAAAATAGGAATTTACACAAATCCAAATTGCCCTCTATGCAACAAAGAAGAAATGACTGAAGATCATCTACAAACCTGTGAAGTTCTACCTGATGGATCCACCACAGAGAAATATTGGAGAGCAAGAACGCTAATAGCTTCGTTGCCAAAGCCCGGCATTAGATAACAACAACAACATTTGTTCATTAAATACTGTAAATAACATGACTAATGCTGCAAACTACTGGGCTGTTTGGTACCGATGAGATTCGTGAGAGTGAGATGGTATTTGGGGAGATAAGGCTGAGGATTCGCCATAAGATTATCTGACATTTATCTTACAGTTGGCGAAAATCTCGGGGGGGAGGGGGGAGGAAGCTCAACCAGGAATCGAACCCATGCCTGAGCGGAGCTCCAATCAGCAGACAAATGTGTTACCACCTGAGCTATGCTAGCGGCCATGTACAGTGATTTCTCCTAAACTATTAGACTGATTTTGTTCTTATTCAATATTCACTCCTTACATCACAATTCTTATCTGGATGAGTTGAAAATTTCTGAGAACATTATTAAAAATACAAGGAATAAAATTTCTCTACGTTTTTATGTTTACTTAGTTTTGCTTTAAATTTTCATAGGCTGAATTGAAATAATAATAAAGCTCTTTTTATATAATAAAAATGGAAAATATACATAGCTATTCATATATGAGGCCTTGCCTTCCTCATTTGAATAAACAAGACTATAATGAAGTCAACTTGTTGTTTTCTAATGCCAGGCGTTTGACAATAAAGTCATTTGACCTCTTGCACTCCAATATTTTTCAAAGATATTATCATGGTCAGCCACTGAAGCACAGATTTTGAGGTGTTCCGAATCCATTTCTTGGTTTGAGTTGCACAATGGGCAGTTAGGGGACTGATATATTCCAATTCTATGCAGGTGTTTGGCCAAACAGTCATGGCCTGTTGCCAATCTAAATGCAGCTACAGACGATTTTCGTGGTAAATCGGGAATTAACTGTGGATTTTGATGCAGAGAGTTCCATTTTTTCCCTTGGGATTGAGTTATCAAATTTTGTTTGTTGAAGTCTAAGTATGTAAATTTAATAACTCTCTTCACAAAGTAATACGTAGATTTAGTAACAGGTCTGTAAGTAGCACTGCTCCCTTCTTTGCTAAAGCATCCGCATTCTCGTTTCCCAGGATTCCACAATGGGATGGTATCCATTGGAATACAATTCTTTTATTGAGTGATATTAATTGAGAGAGCATTTTAGTTATTTCTGCTGTTTGAGATGAAGGTGTGTGTTTAGAGACTATTGATAGAATAGCTGCTTTGGAGTCTGACAATATAACTGCATTCCTAAATTTATTGATGTGGCATAGAAGATTCCTGAGACATTCACTTATTGCAATGATTTCACCATCAAAACTTGTTGTTCCATATCTAAGAGATCTAAAAAATGAGAAGAGACAGCACGTAATACCTGCACCGGCACCTTGTTCTCTGGAGATCAAGGATCCATCGGTGTATAAATGAAGCTAGTTTTGTGGAGGGTACCTAATATTAATTGTCTCTAAAGACAATTGTTTCAGTATTTCAGTGTTTACTTCTGATTTCAATATTTCTTCTGTTAAATTTAGATTATATTCTATATTTAATAGTGTTAAAGGGTTTGGTTTAATTTGTAAGTTTTCTTTTAAATTCGGGATATTGATTTTCTGTTTTAATTCTTGAACAATGGATATGAAACTTTTTTGAGTTTTCAATCTACAGAGAGGACTGTATGAATGCCAATTGTTTCCTGGTAATCTGATAAGTTTTTAATATTGAATCAGTGCTTTTTCTTCTATTGTCATTTTGATGCTGTTAATATTAGTGAGGAGTCTCATAGAATCTATTGGAGTTGTTTTGATTCCACCAGTAATGAGTCTGAGAGCTTGGTTTTGAACATATTCTATGTCGTTTATGAAAGGTGAAGTAATTACAATTTCTCCGCAGTATGTCAGCACTGGCTGTATAAACATTTTGAATGTAGCGTTCAAAGTATTCCTAGAGCATCCCCATTTCTTTCCTGCTAGTCTTTTTAGAAGGGAGAATCTTTTACGAGCTTTTTCAGAAATGTATTTCAAATGGTTGCTCCATGTTAACTTACTATCGAAAATAACTCCAAGATATTTGGATTCAAGATCTCCCAGCTAGGTCCAATGGACCCGTCGACCAACAGCAGGTGTGGTCCTCCAGACATTCTGGGGGTTGTGTGTGAATGAAGTAGCCACCAAAACGTTAAAATATGGTGTTCACTTAAATCGGCTACAACTTGCCATTTAACTCCAATATGAAATGAGTACCATCTTCCTTTCTGGCTAAAATGTTGCAAACTGGTCACATCGGTCAGTGGCTTCAAATTAGTGGTTTTTAAATTAAATTTACACCTTACTGAAATATGCCAGAGGTGTAAATTATTCTTTATTAGATTTTCTATTGATGTAGACAAAAATCCCTATCCTACTCGCAATAGTTACCGAATAAGAGGGTATTAAACATTTGGAGAAAAAGATTTTTTCTGAGAAAAGTGTATGACCAATATGGTATTACATTTTTTGTTACATACAACATGAGCTATTTTCTCTGAAAATCTGCAGAGTTATTTCACTTCCACCCTGTATATATACAAAGGCCTACATATATAAAATGCTAATAACTATAGTATCAATAAATCTACCAAATCCACATTCGGTACAGTCTGTACTGAAAAGTGCATAAATATGTGGCAAAAATTTCATAATGATAAATTTGAAACTGTAGAAGTTGAAAATCCAGTTGTAACTATCATTAAGATACTAGATAAACCACACTGGAACTTTAAGACTATCATGAAATAATACTCACCTGTGCTAAAAGCCTTTCCCTAGTGCTTTTCGTGGATATACATATGAAAGCAACAGCTGGGAACATTACACAAATAAGAACACCAATAGTCGATCCAACTAATCCTAATACCAACTCGATGTTTGGGATAAGAAGTCCAACTGTCAAAGACGCGGATATGATGCCTATTGTTAGACATTTGAATCGTGTTTCAGGAATATGACTGCTCGTTGATTCATGGTGTGGCATCTGAACCTGTAAATAAAGTGTATGTATATTAGAACGAAGAAAGAAGAGTTTTTAAGTTACAAGTACCGTACTGACATCCAGTATCACCAACAATAAAAGGTAAACATATCTGCAAAAGTAATTTTCTGTTTCTTTAGATCATTTTTCAAATGAATAAAAAAGATGACTGTTATATAAAATGTTGCACTTTTCCTTGCAATCAACTACTGTATAAAATGTATTGCTACTAATTATTACTCGTACTTGTTAATGACAAAAATCTGTTATCCTAAAGTTTGAAACATTATTTTCCATAATTGAGGGGTTAGCTGGAAGAAGGGCGTAATTCGAATTATGGCGTTTATCCGTAAAATGGTTATATGCATTCTTTGGCAGTGTTTCTACCAACCACCACAATATTATGCCTCTACTCCCAATAGATTGCAATAGAGCAGTATTATTGAATTGCGTCCGTCTTCCATCTCACTATTGTGGTTTGAGGACCGGCGAAGGTAACTGCAAGGGTGTTTGCATTGTCTGATGAATGTTCTGCTCTATCCTATCTTTCACCTAATGGAAGCGAATATAACCTTTCTGATGTTGAAAGTATCAGTGAAAATGAATTACATACAGAAAGGTAGAAAACGGATATGGTTCAACAAACTATGAAAGAATAATCTATCAAGCGACGACGAAATTACGGCAAAGCTTACACAAATAGGTTAGGAAAAAAATGGTGAAAGAAATATAGTATTATTATTTATTTTTATCAATGTCGAATGAATTTAATATTAGATCCAGACTAGCAGTCAGTCATTTAGCAACGATCATATTTCTGACAGGTTAGCAGCAAAACATTTAAGCCAGTTGCTACCAGAAGAAATATGGGATGTCTACAAAGGAACAAGCCATTTTCCATCGAGGATTTTCGGAAACTGGAATCAAAAACCAACAGGACACAAGATTCTAGACGTTGTTTATATTAGGTTATTAGATCACTTGAAGTGTTTTTAAGCCTACATTCTAGGTACTTTCAGTTAAAATGGTAACGTGAAATAAGTGGGATTAATTATTTTTCATGTTGTGATAATTTAGTAAACGAACATATATATATTTTTTATGCTCGACCATGCCGAAATGTAGTAATTATACACCTGGTAGCAGTCCTTTAATGCATGTCATTAAAGTACACCTACTCATTAAAGTACAGGTGTTCAGCCAATGACAAATCAGCTTTGTACCGTTATAAAACCTCAGCCAATGACAAGTCAGCTTTGTACCATTATAAAACCCCAAGTATCGATTATTCTCGGGTATGCAATCGAAAGAGAATTAGTGAAAAGTCACGGAGGCTGGAAATCCAATACTGTCGCAGAAGGTTATGTTCTGTTACTATAATAATTAGCGTTAATTGTAAATAATATTCAAATAAATTCAATTTGTCATCTCGTTTTTCAATGTCTAATTTAATTTCAATGTTATATCAAAGTTAATATTTAGTTTACTCTGTAGGTTCTTATAGGCTATCAAGGTCAATGTGGACATCTGTTCCTCGGAAAAAATCAATACTTTCGCGTCTGCGCACATCTCACAATTTACGAGGTATTGCTCAAGGTCAGTTAGATACAAATAAAATGAATAATTTCAAGTTAGAAATATGGTCGAGCATAAAAAGTCGTATGAAACTCGCCTATAATGGTAATTAAGAAGCTTGTTTGAAAATTATGAAACTCGCTTGCACTCATTTCATAAACATCCATACTCGCTTCTTAATTACTATCATTATATTGGCTCGTTGCATAATGTACTATTATAGAACATACATTATAATTATCTTCATTATTGTATATAGACCTATATCTAGCCTTTCCTATAGAAATATTAGAAATATAGAAAAGTTAACAGTATTGCAGCATTTTCAACCCTCTTCTATAGCAGAAGGGCATAATTAAAAAAAAAAAATTGAATGCTTCGTTCTCGTACAATATTTAAACATTAACCTTGGAACTTATTGTAATCACAAGAGAACGTATTACCCTACAATATATATGAATAGTGTCATATTCCAGCAAGAGATGCAGGGTACAGATAGTTTTTGTTGATTATCTCAAAAATATGTTTTCTGAGTTACGCCCTTCATCCAGCTAACCCCCCAATTGTAAAGTATGATAATTCTGTGCGATTTTTCAAAGGAAACGCAAATGTATAAATTATTATTGTAACATACTGAACAACCTCATGCTTATGTTCAGACACATCCTGAGAAGTGTGACTGGAAATTAACTTCAAGGACTCATTCTGCCATTTCTCTCTGGAATGATAATGAATTTCCAGGATAGGATACTGGGAACTGGGAGGATTCAGAGGAGAGAGCCTTGGGTTCTAAACAAAATAAAACAAGAGTCTGATAAGCATAATAAAATCTTCACAATATACTTTACCCAAATATGTAGGGGAAAGTTACCAAAGTCAAAGGCTCTAATCTTCATCCCATTCAGGAAGACTCTGAATGTAAACAAATGCATGTGCCTATTAGCTACAGGACAAACAACCTCTTTATGCGCCTACAATGCAGTGTTAATTAGTTCCCTGCCTGAAAGCACAAACTGTTATATATTTTCGAAGTATTATAGGAAATTTGCTGTGTTTCTAAACACGAGAAGGAAATATGAAATATGTTGTTGTTGTTTTCTAATGCCAGGCGTTTGACAATAAAGTCATTTGACCTCTTGCACTCCAATATTTTTCAAAGATATTATCATGGTCAGCCACTGAAGCACAGATTTTGAGGTGTTCCGAATCCATTTCTTGGTTTGAATTGCACAATGGGCAGTTAGGGGACTGATATATTCCAATTCTATGCAAACAGTCATGGCCTGTTGCCAATCTAAATGCAGCTACAGACGATTTACGTGATAAATCGGGAATTAATTGTGGATTATGACGCAGAGAGTTCAATTTTTTCCCTTGAGATTGTGTTATCAAATTTTGTTTGTTGAAGTCTAAGTATGTAGATTTAATAAATCTTTACACATAGTAATACGTAGGTTTAGTAACATGTCTGTAAGTAGCAGTGCTGCTCTTCTTTGCTAAAGTATCTGCATTCTCGTTTCCCAGGATTCCACAGTGGGATGGTACCCATTGGAATACAATTCCTTTTTGAGTGCTATTAATTGAGAGAGCATTTTATTTATTTAGTTTGAGATGAAGGTGTGTATCTGGAGACTATTGATAGAATAGCTGCTTTGGAGTCTGGCAATATAACTGCATTTTTAAATTTATTGATGTGGCATAGAAGATTCCTGAGACTTTGACTTATTGCAATGATTTCTCCATCAAAACTTGTTGTTCCACATCCAAGAGATTTATAAAGTGAGAAGAGACAGCACGTAACACCTGCACCGGCACCTTGTTCTCTGGAGATCAAGGATCCGTCGGTGTATAAATGAAGCCAGGTACCTAATATTAATTGTCTCTAAAGGCAATTGTTAATTGTCTGTTAAAGTTCTGTTCACAGACGCCAATATTAAATGAATTAATAAGACAATACGAAATATGAAGCAGTTGAAAAACTAATAAAGACTGTTAACAAAGAATGTAATTTGTAGGTGGAATCGAATGCTGACTGCTGGCAAAGAGGTGTGATAACATACCACATGACTGCATCACCATTCAAAGCATGGAGATGGGAATAGTGGTCGGTCAATCATTTTTTATTATTGTTTGCTCCTTTATACTGTATTAGAATGTAGTGTTGGTGCTGTGTTAAATTAAATGTTGTGAACGTCCTACAACATACAGTACAATAACAGTGTAGACTATAAAGGGGAACCCCTCCAGAAACAGTCTGTTACCTGGTATGGACACTGCATAAAGTAAGTAAATTATTGTAAAATTCCCACATGCATTCGATGTTTTATGTTGGGTTGTTAGTTAAATAATACTCTGTTATATCACATTATCTTCTTTGCTCCACACATGTCAATGCATGCTTCATTTTCTAGTGCGAACATGGGACCAATCAGTGGCTGGGCTTGGAAGAATTTTGATTTTGTTTGTTGACATGCGGAGTCTTGTTGTATGAAATGAGGATTAAACTATTTAAAATAAAATAACAATCACAGCAAATAAAAGTAGCAAGCGTGATCAGTTAATTTGTCTATTGTGCTTTTAGTATTGAAACAGTTGGTGTTGTGATGATTTAGTAACACAATAAGCATAGTGATTGCTACATGATTCATTAGTCAACAGCAGATACATTAAAAAAACATATAGAAATGCAAAAAAAATGGTACTTATTAATGACACACTTTTCCACATAGTTTTTAAACTTATTATTTAACCATACTGTAGCAATAATGTTATCTAATGTCAGTAGAATTGTTGATAGCCAGAATTGAGAAGTTGCACGTAAAAAATTAATTTCTACCCCAATCTATAAAATACGTAACTTATGTCATAAATGGAAAAAAATGTAATCAATTCAAAATCTGCTATAATACATAAAATAAACGAAGTGTTAAACCAGCGTGCCACTGTAGTCTATTCAGTTGCTGTTTTTCACGAGAAATGGGGGGTATTTTCATCGGTGTTCATTATAGATGCCTGTTGCTAGTAGCTAGAGTTGGGGTGTAGTGCTGTTTTTATGGATGTGGAGGGTAAATTTTATTCTTCTTTTGAGGTAGTTCACAACCTTTCTTTGCAAGATCAGTAGTTTCGTTGCCAGAGATCCCACAATGTGCTGGGATTAATTGTAAAATGTAATGCTTGTGCAATATAAATACAACTATAAATACTTTTATATCTTTTGGGGATTAGCCACAATTTATAGTTCAGGAAACAATGAATTACGTTCTTTGTTAAGTATTTCACTTTTGACACAGTTTGGTCTTTTTATCTTTTAGGCAGTGTCAACATCACATAATTGAACAGACACGTGATGGGACCCTTGCGATGTGGGGTTACCACAATTCTAGATCTAGTAGTAGTAGTAGTAGGTTATTTTATGATGCTTTATCAACATCTTAGGTTATTTAGCATCTCAATGAGATGAAGGTGATAATAATGCCAGTGAAATGAGTCTGCGGTCCAGCACCAAAAATTACCCAGCATTTTCTCATATTGGGTTGAGGGAAAACCCCAGAAAAAACCTCAACCAGGTAACTTGGCCCAACCGGGAATCGAACCCGGGCCACCTGGTTTCGCGGCCAGACGCGCTAACCATTACTCCACAGGTGTGGACTAATTCTACGAGGGGGATCCAGGAAATAACGACCGTTCGCGCATACCCGCCGCGCAGCTGACTCCCCTTCCTTGTTTGAAGGTCAACTGGCTTCCTTAACATGTGTTCTCATAATGTTGTGAGTACTGGTTGCAACAAGTAGCCATTGTGCATTTTGTGTTACTTCAAAATGAACGACGTGATTGATAATCCCGCCGACTGTGAGGTGAGGAGTGTGATTCGATTTTTGAATGCCCGACATTTCAAACCTGCAGAAATTTACCGGCAATTGAAACAAGTGTATGGTGATACTGTAATGAATGAAAGAAATGTGAGAAAATGGTGCGAAATGTTCAACAATGGGCGAACAAATGTCCACGATGAAACTCGACCCGGACGCCCATCATTCATCACAGAAGACCTGAAGACTAAAGTGAACGACAGAATCTTGCAAGACAGGCGCACATCACTCGACAAATTGCATATTGCCTTTCCTGACATTTCTCGTTCTTTGCTTGGTGAAATTGTGTCGCAACATCTTGACTACCACAAAATCTGTGCCCGCCCACATACTGCTGCTTCAACTCGAGAATTGCTGGATCAATTCGGTTGGGAAATCTTTGATCATCCGCCCTATAGTCCAGACCTTGCTCCTAGCGATTTTCACCTTTTCACTAAGCTGAAAGACTTTCTGGGTGGTACGCGTTTTAGAAGTGATGAAGAGTTGAAGAAGACAGTGAACACCTGGCTTAATGAACTGGCGGCAGAGGAGTATAACACGGGAATTCTAAAGCTAGTGAACAGATACGACAAATGTTTAAATATAGGTGGTGATTATGTAGAGAAGTAAAGGAAGCTTCAGTTATGTAACAGACTTTGTTTTTTCAAATAAATATATTTTTTTTTATTATTACAACAAAGCGGTCGTTATTTCCTGGATCCCCCTCATAGATCTTCATAGATAAAATACATTTCTGGCAAATTAAATTATTCTATACACGTAGATATGCATTATGTAGCAACATAAGTATAGGTGAAACTAATAATAAAAAGATGTATCCCTATGGGAAGAGAGGAAAGATGGAAGAGAGATCAAATTAATTTACAGCAGATATGAATTTCATAAAACACATCACAGTGTACACGTACAAATTATACTTAATTAAATTTATATTTACCCTCTTGAAGAGTAGTGAGTAAAGACTTGCTCTACATGGGAAAATAACCAAAGGGAAGCTCACACCTACTGAGAGAACGAAACCCATTTTCATGACATCACTCAAAAGAGATGGAGTAAAACTCATCAGGACATTTCCTGAAACGTAAAATCAACATTAAACATACAGTACGATATAATTACAAAACAAATGTACTTAACTTAATCAATTGTGTACATACATCAATAGAATCGCCCATAATTTTGTAATACATCTTTTTTTTTTATAGTAAATATATACAGAATTTCGACTACTGTTTACAAGTTAGGTTCTTAGTTTTCTCTAACATGAAATGTTACCCCAATGAGGAATGCTATCACAGAAATAGCAAATAATGTTACGTTTCTTATAATAATCTAATTTTGTTTTCAATAAGCGAAAATATATACAAAAATAGAACAAAATAGTGCATGGTGGAGACTTTGAACTATCAGTAATCTGTGATTGGCTGTGAATGGGGATATCAGTGATACGTGATACCCTAACTTATATTAAGTTAGAAAATATGTTTTACATATTTTATACATGAGAAGTTCATTTTCAAAACATCTCTTGTCCACCTGATAACGAAAATGAGATTTCAGTGCCCATACATTCTTCAAATATAACTTTACATACAACTGTCATAATTTGGCTTCAGAACCCCCTCTAAACCACTAAAATCTTGCGTTAAAAGTGACTATTGGAATCAAACTCTTGTAAACAGCAAAAATTGCGACAAATATTAGTTCCAGCTCCTGCTCCACCTTTCATACTCCCATTTGATTCTAAATGCATCCAACCTTTTTGGTTTCATAATGTCTCTTGCCTAGCTGGTAAGAAATGTTGGACCTAAAAATGTTTTTCGTGATTTCCCACAAAGTTATTGGAATGGACAAGGGTCGTTTTGAAAATAAGCTCTCACATGTTCTTGAATAACATTCCTAACCACAACAGTGCTAACATGTTTGTAACTAAAATACATGTGAATATAGATTAAATGGGTCCGTCTTCTTGCTTATCAAGTTACTTGATAAGCAAGAAGACGGACCCATTTAACCTATATTCACCTAATTTAATTGCTTATCGGTCTATACCACCTTTTCAAAATGAAAATAAAATACATATGTTGTCCAGGAAGTTCTCCTTTTCTTTGAGGGAAAACTTCTGTCCGCTAAACTGGAGAATTCGCTACGGTAGCTTTAAACCGTGCCGTTACAGTTACGACCAAATTTAACTAAATACACAATGTCGCCAACATAAGGACATTATGTTGGTCTGTGGCGTTGTAAGAAGGAGAAATTTGTTTTTTGTTTTTTCCTCCCTACCTCGTTCGTTCTGAAAATTACTGAGAGATAACACCACTGTTAGTGACAAGATGTATTTGCGTATATATTGCCAGTATATTACGTGGCTTAGATGAGGGGCTCGCGACAGGAACAGTTTTGCTATGGCGCATGCGCAGACCTCTCATGCAGTGGCAGCGTGATCCTTACTTAAATTTATTTTCGTACGTACATTCCAGATCAAATCAAGAAGATCCCTTCTTGCTCCGGTTACAAATCTTGCATATTATCCGAAGGTTATTATTCAAGTCCACGCATGTGTAGACAGCCAAAATGATCCTGTTGGTCATGGCCCTTATGATAGCTTTTGTTTCGTAATATTGGTAAACAATAATATGATGAAAGCGGTGAATAATTTCAGGGCCGCTAAAAGTTTTCTTTGTAAAAGACTAGGTATTTTCTCTAGAACACAAATAAAACGGCAACACGGTCATAATTACGTACTTAACGCTTTGGTGAACATTAATCGGAAGTTTACTTTCCTTCATTTGAATTATATTCCCTGAAACACACCTTTTTCCCTCTTTATTTTGTTGAGATAACCTACTTCAAGATATTACTACATCTGCATTTTCATTTGGTGCATTCCAAACACTGCCGTTGTACTGCATAAACCTCGTACTTGACTAATGGGGTGAATTATTTAAGAATATAGTCGCGAATTTTACTACCACCATTTCGATTGTCTTTTGTTTGACATGGCTCAGTACGGCCCAGTGACTAGTGGCCAGTGAGCAACATCAACTACTGACGTTGGTCTACAGTGCGTATTATCCAGTTGTTCAGTAGCGGACAGTGGGTTTGAAAGTTGAGGAGGCCAAGACGTGAATGATGAGAATATAAAAATATAAGGCCTGTGACGTACCTCATTACCGAGCACAGAATTTATAGATTTTAAGAAATTAAAATTAGGTTTCCCAATTTATGTTTTAGGATTTTAAATCTTATGTTTAGGAATTTATATGATTTTACGGGAAAAAAAAAAATAAAAATAAACAACATACTGTTAATATATTACAATGGCTTGGTAAAGATTGCCACTCTTTGGGACACTTTAAGTCCTAACCTACGAATTAGGTCTTTTTAGGTCATATTACATTTAAGAATGCTACTCTTTGCTACATAAAACGAACAAGAAAAACAATATTTCGAGAGTAACGAGATAGCAACAAAATTGATTCGAATCTAAGAATCCAGGGCTTGCTCATTACTATTACATAGTCTAATTTTACAGCAAATTAACTGGACATTCCTCTTTCTTCGCAAACCGATCAAATAGGTCACAACATACTGAATAACTGCTACTACAAGAAGCTAGAGACAAATCTGCATTTGTTTCTAAACTCTCGATATATTTAAAATAATGTATAAGTAAATACATCTCGTAACACAAAAGAATAAAATGACAAGAACACCCGCAAACAAGAGAAAACTAACAACACGTCACTCAATTTTCTAAAACCAGAAGAGAGAAAGAAAGAGAGCTTCCCACTACAGGCGAAACCGGCCGTAACTATAAGCACTACAGTTGTCAGCGGCGGGTAGGACGTGTCCAAATCGGCTCCCTTCGCGCATTCTAGTCAAGTTTAAACACTACGCTAACCAGCTATCTTGTTGGTTGAACTGCTGTTGTCATGGTTACCGGGGAGTAGCGTCATGTAGCCGACTCCTCTCTCCTGCTCTCGCATAGACACTGCAGACTGCTAGATGTCGACTATACAGGTTACAGCGCTATCTGTTATTTTTCAGTACGAATTATTTGTACTATCTACAGTATAGCGAGCGGGCATCACCAACTGAATGTGGTCGACTTTACGTAACTTACATCTTAGTCGTAGTGAATAGTAAAATTAATATAAAAGGAAAAATGTTCGTCATTTGCTGTAACTTGTCTGTGATCTTAATTCAGCTGGAATTATTAATGCCATATTGTGTCCTGGTAAAATATTAGGGGAGGCTCGGCCTCCCTTGCCTCCCCTGAAAATCCGCCGCTGCAGTTGTTTAATTTTGTCATTACCAGTTTCAAACACTGCCCACGCACTTTCTGTTTACCAAAAAGGACATTTTCAAGTTTTCAAATTGGTACCAATTATAAACATAAAATTTACTCTGTCACACGTTAAAAGTGTTAAAATTGTTTAAAAAGGTATTTACCTTCGACAGACGGCCCGTTTCGACGCTATTTGTCGTCGTCTTCAGTGTCTCTTGAACCACTGCTGATTTTGGCTCTGCGATGTGCAGTTGTCGATGGTAGGGGTGGGGGTGTGTTGTTCCTATGGTGGGGGTTGTCTGTCTGTATGTTATGACGTATTATGATGTCAAACAATGTGTGCGTATTGAACTGTAGTTGCGTATTAAGTATGTAATGTGGGTGTGCTATTGTGTTCTTATATATTTCGTATTGTTCTAGGATATTTAACTGTAAACTTTTTGGTGTGATGTGTAAAATTTCCATACCTGTTTCTATATTATTGTAGTCATGATTATTGTCGATAATGTGATCTGCATAATTTGATGTAATGTATGGTTTGGTTATAGCTTTAATATGTTCGTTGTATCTTGTATGAAAGGATCTTCCTGTCTGTCCTATGTAAAAATGTGGGCAACTATTGCATTTTAATTTGTAAACTCCAGTTGAATTATATATATTTGAATGTTTAGTGTGGTTATTTAAGTATTTCTGTGTTGTATTATTTGTTTTGTATGCAATTTTGTACTTTAGTTTTCTGAATGAAGTTGCGATTTTGTGGGTATTCGTATTGTGATATGTTAATGTTATGTATTTATTCTTGCGTGCTGTTTGTGTTGGTTTGGTCTGATTTTGTTTTGCCTTTTTTATTAGTGTATCTATTATGTTAGGGTTGTATGCATTGTCTTGTGCTATATATTTTATTGTGTTTAATTCTTCAGTGTAGTTGTCATTGTTCATTGGTATATTAATTAATCTGTGTGTCATTGTACGGAAAGCTGCATGTTTATGCAGGTAAATACCTTTTTAAACAATTTTAACACTTTTAACGTGTGACAGTAAATTTCATGTTTTTAACAAAGTGTTAACGTGAACTTTAATCAATGAATGTACCAATTATGCAAGTGTGGTGTGCTGTGATGATAGCAAGTAGCTTATCTTGAGGGACCCAACTTGTAAACAATTACCGAATTTTCTATAATTAATAGGAAATGTATTAGCACTATAGGATTTATAAAAGTGAAAATATACACATAAAAATCCATTGTCTGAAAGTAATAGTTGAATAATGAAATTGTGGGTAATAATTACCAGTAAAACTCTGGGTGCAGAAGGCAACATAACCAAAGAAGCCAACACATATGTAGAAGCCAGTGCACAAATTGACAGCTGCTCGGATCACTTCATTCATCTTGTCCAGAGAGGCATTGGGTAGTGATTCATAGATTTCAAACAATTGCCTGTCATCAGACATTCGATAATTAAATTCCCCGATTCTTGTTCATAAGAATTGGGTTTTTCAGGTGTTATATGTTTTATTTCAAGAAGGAGTAACAGTAAATTTGAAAACTGTAATAAATTATATCATAAAAACAGTATGCTGTCCCATGGATCAAATACTACTTCATTCGAAAAATCTTTAAACTTGAGTTTTTTTTAACTTTGCAGCTTAAGTAAAAACCAATGAAGCTATATTTTCAAATAAGAAGCAAAACCAAATAAAATCTGAGCCGTAAAAACTAAAGAATACCAGGAGATATCATGAAGATTTATAACAGGAATGCTTTTAATGATATAAATTGCAAAAATATGTACATTATTTGTTGACAACTAGTTTAAACCAAAAATTCAACCAACTTACAAGCTTTAAATAGGGGATATTTCATTGTGTCAATATAATGAAATATTAAGCAAAGTAGATATTTTTATACATCTTGATTACACAACTTTTAACACTATAAAACGTATTATGTGTCTTTCTCGTGTTAAATTTACATTACCTCGTTAACATGTTTCAGCCTGTTATCAGCCATCTTCAGAACTGGTTGTTGCTGGTCTTAGTGCCTTTTGTTTGTGTTTCCTGTAGGGGTGTGTTTGTGTATTGTAATGTGGAGTCAAAGAGTGTGTGTGTTCTGAAACTGAGTTTGTTGAGAATTTCATTGGATAGACACACAAAATCACATCCAAATGAAATTCTCAACACACAACTCAATTTCAGAACACACACACACTCTATGACTCCACATTATACTACACAAACACGCCCCCACAGGAAAAACAGACAAAAAGTGCCAAAACCAGCAACAACCAGTTCTGAAGATGCCCGATAACAGGCTGAAACATGTTAACGAGGTAATGTAAATTTAACACGAGAAAGACACATAATACGTTTTCCGAAAATATATTTTTTTTCTTTTTCTCAAATATAAGTTACATATTTTGTTTCTATGTAACAAAATTCCATTATAAAAATTAATTCTCTAACTTGTTAAGATTCATTACAGTGACACACTCCACTATATACAATAAAATACTTCACTTTAACAAAGAAAATACAGAATAATGGAGCAATGATTGTTATAAAATAAACTGACAAAAAATTAGTAGGGGTGTGATCTTTTGGTATTAACGACATAGTACACAAAATGTGTTAAAAACCTAATTTTATGCATTGAACATGGAAGTCAAAATTAAGTGAAATATAATCCTCGAATTTTCGCTTCATTGATATAAATTCAAGAAATTACTTCATAAAAAAAAAAAAATAGGTTTCATGGAGAATTCGCACGAAAAATTACTCTTTCTTCCAAATAAAAGTGAAAATTTTCTTCATTATAAAGCATATATGAGCATTTCTACATATTTGATCTTTCAGCATTTGTCTGCTTTGGTGAAAATGAGGTTATGTTGTTGTTGTTTTGCTTTTAGTGTTTTTATTGTTATCTGTTCTCTTTTGTTTGTGTTGGGTTCGTGTATTTTGTTTATGTGTAGGCTCTGAGGATGGTGTCGAATAATAATAATAATAATAATAATAATAATAATAATAATAGCACCGAAACAGCTGTAAGCCGCACATGCTTACATAATTAACACGAGTAAGATCACCATTTAATCAATTATTTATATTCAAGTGTTAAAAGTAGTGTACAAAATATTCAACATGGACTTTCAGCATTACGTATGTGTAGTATCTGCAATGATGTATGCATAGTTTCAGGAAGCAGCACAAGCAGACAACGGTCATTTCTCTTTCCCACAACAACTGCCTTCGTGTGATCAAAAGAGCAGTGCTGTCAAGTCCCTCACAGTCGAATAAAACTGAATCATGAATTTAATTAATGATGTAAACAATTTTATGTTAGTTTGAAAGGGATTGTTTCAGTAATAATTAAAAAATGCTATTTTACTGTTTTGTTTCTTTTTTTTAATTTCTTTAGCATGTGAAATATATGCACGAAATTGCTTGTTTTTTTACGAAATATTCACCAAAATTAAACCATTTAATCACCATAAAATCACAACCCTATTAATTACTATTTATTAGGGAATATGGATATTTCATGCAACAGGGTGTAAACAATGGTAAGTGCCAATTTGGGACGAATTGAGTTACTCGATGTAGAAGACAGAGAACAAGAAGCTGAACATACAATTAAAATATTTTGGCGACCAGCTCACAAATGAAAATAGAATTGGGGTTTAAATATATGTAGACTGTGATATTAGTTGTTACACTACACTGTTGATAAAATTCGCGTACCCTGGTGTACTATTTATTTAAGAAAATGGGAGAATCTTATCTGAATTTCAGAGAAGTTGCTCAAAATTTCCTCCATTATGTTCTAAACACATGTTGCAGCGATATATAAAGTTCAGAGACACTTTCTGGAGTCCATCCTCACTAATATTGCAAATTAGTTACCGCAAAGTGGGGTGACTTTGAACGCTGAGGTGACTTTGAACAGTAATTTAGCTCCTTTCTAAATTAAATGCTGTAGCCAATTGCGAAAAAACTGTTTAAGTTGTCAATAAATTAGTTCAGTTTTTTCGCAATAGGGTACAGCATTTAATTTAGAAGCGCGCTAAATTACTGTTCAAAGTCACCTCGGCGTTCAAAGTCACCCCGCTTTACGGTATGTTATATTCTTATTAACACTTACTCCTTCCATTGTGGAATCCTGGGGAATGAGAATGCGGATGCTTTAGCAAAGAAGGGCAGCACTGCTACTTACAGACCTGTTACTAAATCTACTTATTACTCTGTGAAGAGATTTATTAAATCTACATACTTAGACTTCAACAAACAAAATTTGATAACACAATCCCAAGAGAAAAAATGGAACTCTCTGCATTAAAATCCACAGTTAATTCCCGATTTACCACGAAAATCGTCTGTAGGTGCATTTAGATTGGCAACAGGCCATGATTGTTTGGCTAAACACCTGCATAGAATTGGAATATATCAGTCCCCTAACTGCCCATTGTGCAACTCAAACCAAGAAATGGATTCGGAACACCTCAAAATCTGTGCTTCATTGGCTGGTCATGATAATATCTTTGAAAAATATTGGAGTGCAAATGACTTTATTGTCAAACGCCTGGCATTAGAAAACAACAACAACAACACTTACTCCTTAAATAATTTGACAGTACAACATTTCAATGGTTGTGTAGTGTCTGGAAGCACCACCGAAACTTGGGTTATTTTATTTTACGATGCTGTATCAACATCTAGGTTATTTAGTGTCTGAATGAAATGAAGGTGATAATGCCGGTGAAATGAGTCCGGGGTCCAGCACCGAAAATTACCCAGCATTTGCTCGTATTGGGTTGAGGGAAAACCCCGGAAAAAACCTCACCCAGGTAACTTGCCCCGACCGGGATTCGAACCCAGGCCACCTGGTTTCGCGACCAGACGCGTTGACCGTTACTCCTCAGGTGTGGACCCGAAACTTGCATAAGTACAACTGGTATGACTTGTTCTTCAGCAGATAAATTTCAATGAGGAAAACCTGTTGCTGTACTGTATAACTAATGGTTAAAATACGTACAGTGCATGCATTATGTCCAGACCTCCTCCACTCTTCCTTCAGAGCTGCGCACGAGATCGGATGAGTCTACTTATGAATTATAGGGGAATGGGTTTGTTTTTGCCTTGAAATCGGTAGACACACGCCTGACCTTTCCTCCTATTCCTACCCCTTGCAGAGAAACATTGTTCCCGTACTGCACATCGCGAATGTCTTGACAAAATGCATGAGCTGTAGGTACTTCTCAATACAGTTCAGACAATTGCCTGACACTGACAATGTACAGTGTCGTCAGCATAGTGTAACAATAAGGAAAACCCATGCATTGTGCCCTAGACCAGACTTCAAGCAAACCTAAATTACAGGCATTCTCACAAAGCTGCGAGATTGCTGTGTGGCAAGTATTATGTTGGAGTTTCCTGAATGCATGTATAGAATGTTGTTATTGTTGTTTTCTAATGCCAGGCATTTGACAATAAAGTCATTTGACCTCTTGCACTCCAATATTTTTCAAAGATATTATCATGGCCAGCCACTGAAGCACAGATTTTGAGATGTCCCGAATCCATTTCTTGGTTTGAGTTGCACAATGGGCAGTTAGGGGACTGATATATTCCAATTCTATGCAGGTGTTTGGCCAAACAATCACAGCCTGTTGCCAATCTAAATGCAGCTACAGACGATTTTCGTGGTAAATCGGGAATTAACTGTGGATTATGATGCAGAGAGTTCCAGTTTTTCCCTTGAGATTGTGTTATCAAATTTTGTTCGTTGAAGTCTAAGTATGTAGAGTTAATAAATCTCTTCACAGAGTAATACGTAGATTTAGTAACAGGTCTGTAAGTAGCAGTGCTGCCCTTCTTTGCTAATGCATCTGCATTCTCGTTTTCCAGGATTCCACATTGGGATGGTATCCATTGGAATACAATTCTTTTATTGAGTGATATTAATTGAGAGAGCATTTTAGTTATTTCTGCTGTTTGAGCTGAAGGTGTGTGTTTAGAGACTATTGATAGAATAGCTGCTTTGGAGTCTGACAATATAACTGCATTCTTAAATTTATTGATAGATTCCTGAGACTTTCACTTATTGCAACGATTTCTCCATCAAAACTTGTTGTTCCATATCCAAGAGATCTATAAAGTAAAAAGAGACAGCACGTAACTCCTGCACCGTTACCTTGTTCTCTGGAGATCAAGGATCCGTCGGGGTATAAATCAAGTCAGTTTTGTGGAGGGTACCTAATATTAATTTTAATATTAATTGTTAATATTAATTTATATTAATGTATAGAATGTAATGGAGGGCATTTTGAGCAACTGCTCTAAAATTCTGATAAGATTCTTTCCATTTCCTTAAATAAATAGTTATGTGAAAGATCACTTGCCAGACTGTAGTGCTGTGAAATGTGCAAGAATATAATCTATGAGGGCTGATGATCTGTCTGTGAGACTATTGTAGTGAGAGATAGTAGTGTCAGTCCCTTAAGTTTGACTTGCACTGTATTATCCAGATTTTTAAAAATATTGATAACGGTCTCCTGAAAAATTCACAAAATGTCACTTATCATTGTTTACATCCAGAGATCTTATTTCTTAAGTAGTTCATTGCGTTATATTGTGATATAAAAGGAGAAAGCTTTGAAAATATGTGATTACACAACACACTTACGTCTGGCAGAATAGTGCCATTGAAAAGATCGGAATACACTGGAGCATACCGGCAGGTCTCCATAGATGAACTTTATCCACCCAATCACCTGCCACTAGGTGTGGCATAGCCTCTGCCATTACCTTCGGACAAAGAAAAATATGATAATATATAGTACTGTCTTCCTCCGATGAGTTTAGCGCTGGGGCCTGAGGTATTCTTGCCATCGGTGCGGGAGGGGGAGGGGGGTTGCAGGTAGATTCTTTTGTTGGTACAGCCAAGCCGAGCCGAGCGGAGTGGGAAGTATTAATCGTCCAAAAATATGCAGTCTTCAGTTTGTAGCAGTTTGTGAATATTTCATATACATATTGTTTACCTAGGCCTATATGGTTTTGTTATTAATATATTAAATATATTGTTGCAATTTTTACTCAAACATCTCCCTGATGTTAGCTATGTTAATATTATATGAATTACTCATATTAAATATTTCACCGTTACAAGTCATTTTTAAGGAAACATGCTGTGGAAAACTTTTGGTTTTATTCTATTGGAATTTTAGAATATGTGTGATCGGTATTGTGAAAAACAGATTCCTATAATGTCATGCGAAAATCATTTGTTGGTGATATCTTAAAATACAAATCAAGTAGTTTTACTTCTCAAGTGAGTTCAGCAGTAGAGTATATTTAAATTGATTACTTTACACATTTAATTAAATTCTACTAATCACTAAATTTTATAGTATGATTCTTCTTTTCATTTATATTATTGTAGTTTTATTATGATTTTTCTTTTTATTTATTTTATTGTATTTATATTTCTGGTGGTGTGATGGCCTTAACTTCACCAGAATAAATAATAAATAAATAATAAATAAATAAATAAATTTTTCTACAATACTTTCCTTCTCTGAACACGTAAGTATGAATGGTTGTATCTCTATCTCACAAAAAATATGTTAGAAAACTAATAGGCATACTGCTCTCGTAAATTGGGCGAATGTTTTCAGTATGATTGTACTTCCTTCCAGACTGCCGCTGTCACTGTTCCCTCCCACTCCAGTACCGGCTAGACTAGTCGGAACCGCATTCCTCTCAGCCCTAAACTCCTCAGAGGATGACAGTATAACCTGCTTCTTTGATGGAAATTACAATATGCTCTAATGACACAATATCCATTTATATTATTTAATAATTCAATTAAACGTGAGATTTTCGAAGAAGTTTGGACTTAGTATCATTTTGGAACTACTTGCAGGTTTCATCACAGAGATAAAATATAATTCAGGACCTGTAGGATCACCTATTTTATTAAACTCATTGTCTTTCTAATTCAAACAACTGAACCAGGCATAACAGAATCAAAGAATAGGCAACAATGACTTCCTTGCCAACAGACCGTCACTCTCCTAATGATGGCTGAGCCTCTTAGGTATCTGTAAAATTCTACTTCTCCTGCAAGATGAAAGGGTGAAGTTGCTGTAACTAATAAGTATTGCTAGGTATTTCTTCACTTCAGTGTGTTACTAAGAAAACATGCTTACTTTCATTACAAGACAGAGATAGAACCCAATAGATGCTGTGCAAACAGAAGTTAAACTGTCCACATTCCTTAGTAATCCCAGTGGTAAAACAACAAACAGTGCCAAACCTGAAAATAAAAGAAATTTATAATTCTGCAACATTTAACAAGACTACCAGTATTCAGACTTTGAAACAAAATATGTAAGTAAACATCTATATTTTCATATAGTCTAGGCAAGCCAAATATACTTGATTCTCAATGGAAAAGGTCAGTACTAATTTATTAGGTCCTTTATTCACTTAAAGGTACAAACTTACAGCCTATTTCGACCTCTTCATTCAGCTCATTATATTCAAAACTCATTTAAATATTAGGCATAAGTTATAGGCTATTTCATTTTAATTTAGGCCTACTATGAAATACACATAAGGCTATTATAGAATACGTACCGACTAGCACACTCTGCCTCAAGCTTGCAGTATTGTTGATATTCAAAGCTTTGGCTACTATCACTGGTCCCAAATCACCAACAACAACGAAGAATGCTATACATGTACCCATAAGAAATCCGATTATGCACAATTCTACAATAGTTTTTCCAGAAGGTCCAAATGTGTGAAAGGCTAGAATAAAAGAAAATAGCTTTTTTGATTATTGTATACAAGTACCTTGAGATGTATGACTTGACTTCTGCAAAATATTGATTACAAAGTACCGGTAATTATTTACTTCTGTGTCAAATTGAGCGTTGGTGATTATGGCGGACATCATCGAGAATCAGTGGCAGGATAGGTTTGGTTTGTTCAAGTTTTTGTTCGCTTTGCATCATATTATGTTTCTTTTTTTTTTTTTTTTTTTTTTTTTTTTTTGTTAGGCATACAAAAAACCTGAACAAACCGAACCTAACCTGTCACTGATCCTTTATGATGTCCGCCATACGGACCAGCGCTGGCAAAGAAGTAAATAATTATCTATTATAAATGTCATTATGAAAATAAAAACTTACCCAGAAATTCAAAATTTCGTCTCCTTGCCATTATAGCTGCTTTCAATAAAAAATGGCATGCTAATCGGGATAAAACACTGCTGAGAAGTAGCATCACAATAGAAAGAACAATGCCACACTGAAAGACAAAATGTTATGAATTAATTTATTGAACACATTAACTGTCAACAGTACTTTTTCTTCCTGACAAGCCGGGCACACAAATTACCTGTTTGAAGCAAAATGGCATGGCCAGTACACCAACACCAATAATGCTGTTTGCCAAAGTCATCACAGTTCCAGTGTTAGTTCCCATTGTCACTGACAATTAAACCGAGTGCGAGTAATGACGGTTGTCTCTAAGCAAGGTGTTTGTCAAGGTTATGTTATCACTTTGTGTATGTAATAAATGGAGGATAACTTTTTTCAATCAAGTTGCACTGAACACAGTTTTAACGCCTATTCTACTTAAAATTCTCTTTAATTTACTGATATCACATTCTATCATTACCTACACAGTAGTACAATTATTATTGTTTATTTTCCATGATACCATTTTGGGATACGTCTTCAACTATCCATGCTCACCAACATCACCATCATGGCAAATAATATTTGCAGATAACAACCAGTGTTTTGTACCGGATACAGTTCATAAATACACTGGAAGATTAAGAAGAATGAACTTTTTAATAAGTTTGAGGCGTATTTTTAAATAAATAATTTATAAATATAAACACATTTTGTAAATCTTATTTGTCGTTTGATGCTAATAATGTTGGCTATCCTGTTAAAAATAATGGAGTAACTAAAACTACTGTACACATACTAAATTATAATGTTGAAAACACACTCAGATTTGAAATTACTGTAGCAATACATCATTATAATATAATTTTAAAATTTTAATTGTGTTTCAACTTATAAACTAGTTCAATTGATCTGTGTCAATTATTATTGTTTGTATATGTAACTACTATAGTCAGTAGTTTTCGTGCATGGTAGTTGACTGTCTTTTGAAGACAGGTGGTTTAAGTTGTTTTGATTGTGTTCTGTGATAAAAATTTTTGTTAGACAGCAGCTTAGAACGTTATTGGTAAGTATATGTTTCTCTCACATATTCTCAATACACTTTAAATTCATAATATTACGTCGGTTTAATTTATTAAATGCCATTAGGAGTTGCCATGCTTCTGTCATGATTTTTTATGCGGTGTGAACTATGGAGGTTAAATAGGCCTATTTATGTTTATGTCGTTGTCATAATCCAAATATTTCGTTGTTGGAACACCATAAATTGTACATATCATATGCAATAACATTACCCCCTGCTAACAACATTTCCTTGTAATTTTATTTTTTTTACAGTCACAAAATGAAATAACTAACATTTTATAAAATAAAATGGGCGCGCTTCCGAACAGGGGCCCGAAATGCCTCTGCCCCTGTTCGGAAGCGCGCCCCCTATCCCCTCATCTAACCACAACATTGTCATAGTAGGTCTACTCTGTCTCCTGCCAGTTATCCCTTCATCTAATCCACTTTTTGTCACATTCTCGACCTCATCTAACTTAACTATCCCCTCATCCATTCCATTAATCTTGTCACATTTCTCAGCCTCATGTAACTTACCTATCCCCTCATCTAACCCGCTCTAACTTTGTAACAGTCCTCGTCTCCTGTCACTTATCTATCCCCTCATCCAACCCACTCTCGGCCTCATGTCACTTACTTATTCCCCCATCTAACCCCTAATTTTGTGACAGTCCTCGGTCTTCTATCACTTATCTATCTCTTCATCCAACTCACTCTAACCTTGTCATTTTTCTCAACCTCATATCACTTACTTATTCCCTCATCTAACCCCTAACTTTGTGACAGTCCTCGGTCTCCTATCACTTATCTTTCCCCTCATTCAACCCACTCTAACCTTGTCATATTTCTCGACTTTATGTTACTTACTTATCCTCATCTAATTCACTCCAACTTTGTGACAGTCCTCGGTCTTCTATCACTTAATCCCCTCATCCAACTCTAACCTTGTCACATTCCTCGGCCTCATGTCACTTACCTGCCTCTTCATCTAACCCTTTCTAAATTTGTGATAATCCTCGGTCTTCTATCACTTATCTATCCCCTCATCCAACTCTAATCTTTTCACATTCCTCGGCCTCCTGTCACTTACCTGTCTCTTCATCAAACCCTCTCTAAATTTGTGACAGTCCTCGGTCTCCTATCACTTATTTATCCCCTCATTCAACTCACTCTAACCTTGTCACATTCCTCGGCCTCATGTCACTTACCTATCTCCTCATCTCAACTAACCCTCTCTAACTTTGTGACAGTCCTCGGTCTTCTATCACTTAATCCTCTCATCCAACTCTAACCTTGTCACATTCCTCGGCCTCATGTCACTTACCTGTCTCTTCATCTAACCCTCTCTAACTTTGTAGCAGTCCTCGGTCTTCTATCACTTAATCCCCTCATCCAACTCTAACCTTGTCACATACCTCTGCCTCATGTCACTTACCTGTCTCTTCATCTAACCCTCTCTAACTTTGTGACAGTCCTCGGTCTCCTATCACTTATTTATTCCCTCATCCAACTCTAACCTTGTCACATTCCTCGGTCTCATGTCACTTATCTGTCTCTTCATCTCTAACTTTGTGACAGTCCTCTGTCTCCTATCACTTATTTATCCCCTCATCCAACTCTAACCTTGTCACATTCCTCGGCCTCATGTCACTTATCTGTCTCTTCATCTAACCCTCTTGAACTTTGTGACAGTCCTCGGTCTCCTATCACTTATTTATCCCCTCATCCAACTCTAACCTTGTCACATTCCTCGGTCTCATGTCACTTACCTGTCTCTTCATCTAACCCTCTCTAACTTTGTGACAGTCCTCGGTCTCCTATCACTTATTTATCCCCTCATCCAACTCTAACCTTGTCACATTCCTCGGTCTCATGTCACTTATCTGTCTCTTCATCTAACCCTCTTGAACTTTGTGACAGTCCTTGGTCTCCTATCACTTATTTATCCCCTCATCCAACTCTGACCTTGTCACATTCCTCGGTCTCATGTCACTTACCTGTCTCTTCATCTAACCCTCTCTAACTTTGTGACAGTCCTCTGTCTCCTATCACTTATTTATCCCCTCATCCAACTCTGACCTTGTCACATTCCTCGGTCTCATGTCACTTACCTGTCTCTTCATCTAACCCTCTCTAACTTTGTGACAGTCCTCGGTCTCCTATCACTTATTTAATCCCCTCATCCAACTCTAACCTTGTCACATTCCTCGGTCTCATGTCACTTATCTGTCTCTTCATCTAACCCTCTTGAACTTTGTGACAGTCCTCGGTCTCCTATCACTTATTTATCCCCTCATCCAACTCTAACCTTGTCACATTCCTCGGTCTCATGTCACTTATCTGTCTCTTCATCTAACCCTCTTGAACTTTGTGACAGCCCTCGGTCTCCTATCACTTATTTATCCCCTCATCCAACTCTAACCTTGTCACATTCCTCGGTCTCATGTCACTTACCTGTCTCTTCATCTAACCCTCTCTAACTTTGTGACAGTCCTCGGTCTCCTATCACTTATTTATACCCTCATCCAACTCTAACCTTGTCACATTCCTCGGTCTCATGTCACTTATCTGTCTCTTCATCTAACCCTCTTGAACTTTGTGACAGTCCTCGGTCTCCTATCACTTATTTATCCCCTCATCCAACTCTAACCTTGTCACATTCCTCGGTCTCATGTCACTTCTCTGTCTCTTCATCTAACCCTCTTGAACTTTGTGACAGTCCTCGGTCTCCTATCACTTATTTATCCCCTCATCCAACTCTAACCTTGTCACATTCCTCGGTCTCATGTCACTTATCTGTCTCTTCATCTAACCCTCTTGAACTTTGTGACAGTCCTCGGTCTCCTATCACTTATTTATCCCCTCATCCAACTCTAACCTTGTCACATTCCTCGGTCTCATGTCACTTACCTGTCTCTTCATCTAACCCTCTCTAACTTTGTGACAGTCCTCGGTCTCCTATCACTTATTTAATCCCCTCATCCAACTCTAACCTTGTCACATTCCTCGGTCTCATGTCACTTATCTGTCTCTTCATCTAACCCCCTTTAAATTTTGTGACAGTCCTCGGTCTCCTATCACTTATTTATCCCCTCATCCAACTCTAACCTTGTCACATTCCTCGGTCTCATGTCACTTATCTGTCTCTTCATCTAACCCTCTTGAACTTTGTGACAGTCCTCGGTCTCCTATCACTTATTTATCCCCTCATCCAACTCTAACCTTGTCACATTCCTCGGTCTCATGTCACTTATCTGTCTCTTCATCTAACCCTCTTGAACTTTGTGACAGTCCTCGGTCTCCTATCACTTATTTATCCCCTCATCCAACTCTAACCTTGTCACATTCCTCGGTCTCATGTCACTTATCTGTCTCTTCATCTAACCCTCTTGAACTTTGTGACAGTCCTCGGTCTCCTATCACTTATTTATCCCCTCATCCAACTCTGACCTTGTCACATTCCTCGGTCTCATGTCACTTATCTGTCTCTTCATCTAACCCTCTTGAACTTTGTGACAGTCCTCGGTCTCCTATCACTTAATTAATCCCCTCATCCAACTCTGACCTTGTCACATTCCTCGGTCTCATGTCACTTATCTGTCTCTTCATCTACCCCTCATTGACTTTGTGACAGTCGTCGGTCTTCTGTCACTTATTTATCCCGTCATCCAACTCACTCTAACCTTGTCACATTTCTCGGCCTCAAGTCAATTAGCAAACTCCTAACCTATCCTAACCTTTACCTTGCAATATTTAGGCCTACGGAAATGCCATTTCCGATACTGAACGTTAGGTGTAGCCTGTGTCAGTTGCAGAGAGGTCATTGAACCCATTGATATGCTCCCTCCGTATGACATGGGATGTTACGTTTTGTCGCGTGTAGGGACCGAAAATCCGCTGTCTGTTTATAATCATATTTATTTTTTGCCTCTTTAGCCTCAGAAAATTACAGAAACCCGTGATTTTTTAAATTATTAATTGTAGCCATAATAAGCTTACTAGGTACATAGCTATTTTAGTTAAAATATAGCAAATTCTATCTACTGTAAATTTCAGTAAAATTTAAAACTTTAAATGTCAACAAGTAAGATACAAAATCGGACATTTGATCACTAATGCTACAGGTTCGCCATTGGTTTTTTTTCACCCCCAATTTAGAAGGTTGCGCCCGTAATGAAGTCCCTGCCCTTACCAGCTAGTAGCGTTTGAAAGCAGATTAAGAAAAATAAGGGCCCGTTATTATAGGCTAATTCTTCTGCGATGGTATCATTGAATAATTAGTTACAGTTTTACTGTAATTTGCCACTGCGCAATAGCCTGCTGTTACTGTATGACCTTAAAACATTAAAAGGGTCAAACCATAGCAACGGGTGTGACATTTGAACACAAATAAGTACTGGTAAGTTTATGTTTCCCATGGAAGTGAAAAACTGAAGAAAATGTCATTAAAATATAGGCTTAGGTCTCAAGCTGCAATCACAAGAAAATACATTTAGAAAATTGATTGATAACAGAAATATATTCCCTTAAATTGCTGTAACGGGTGTGGCAGTAGATGGACACAACATTCGACTTCGGCTATTTGATTCATTTGTAAAACTGTTGTGATTTGTCAAATCTTTAACAAATGAAAATAATTTACAAAATAGCCAATATATTCGCAGAAACTCTCAAAATAACTTACAACAATGATAAATAATTAGGAGTATAAAGATTTTAAAAAATAATGTACGTAACGGATGTGACACCTTTTTGTTTGTAATGGGTGTGGCCTTTTAATAATTAAAGACATGGATTTCACTGAATAGAGAACATTATTTTTCACATATAAGTATCTGTAATACATTCTGTTGTCTTTCACCATCTGGAAGAATGGCATTTATTTGACCAAAACTTACATATGAAATTTAATGTCTTCTGCATTCACCTTGAACACCTTTGCTTGGTTACCTGAAAACTGTTTTGAGGAACATGACCCAGGAGTTGAATCATTTAAGTTTACCATATTCATCATATGTCCACTGACAATAAGTAATTTTATTGATGTTTCTGCATGGAATTCATTCATGTATAAGGTAGCCTATATTTTTTGCATTTTTCACAAATATTTCCCAATCATGTTTCATTATGAATGTCACAAGAAACTTTGAAAAGAATTTCTTTGGGAAAGGATGGAAAATTAGTCAAAACCTTAGAAAGAGAATTAGGTTAAGTTTAGTTAAGTATTTTACATTTTCATGATAGGCTAAATACATGCACAAACATTATGAGGCAATGCAGAAAGTGAAAAAGCAAATGGTGGGTGCAAATTAAAAAATGATCAGGGTACTGTAACTGAAAAAGTTGAAATAATTCACCAATGAATATGATGAAATAACGTTTAGGAATATATTTGCTTTTCCCGATGCCATGTCTTTACATACAGATGCTTGCCAACTATTGCTATCTCTGCAGTAAAATTCTTCTACGAATTTCTTTGCTTCTTCTACTACATCATTAGTCTCTTCGTTAGTTCTTTTTCCAGAGGTCCACAGAAGATGAATATGGGATTATAGGTGGAGATTGAAAGCTTTAGATCGGGATAACTGGGTGGCTCTCATTAGGGAGACTATAAGGACCTTATGCCAAAGATTATTAATTATGATGATGATGATTTAACTTATGTGTAAAAAATGAAACTAGCTACTGTTTGCCCATAAGCATTAATTCCTGAATCATATCGTACAGAGATATTTCACCTACAGCTGTTCTAGGCGGTTGTTGGAGGTAGGTTCTGAGTCGTCACTCCTTCTTCTTCAGTAGGTGCTACAACTTCGTCGAAGTTTTGACCTTCTCAATTGATTTACGCCATTATTTTCTGTTATGAACAAGATTTGGCCAATTCTTTACATTCAGTGTTTTCAAATCGTTGGTTATGTTTTCCTTCCATCTACTTTTTGGCCTTCCTTTTGCTCTTTTACTGATGGGGTTCCATTTATATATTTTCTTAACTGTTTTACCTTCGTCCATACGATTGATATGGCCAAACCATGCCATCCTTTGCGCTTTCATATAGTTTACTATGTGTTGGTTTCGTATTAAAATATTTAACTCTTTATTATTTCTAATTCTCCACTCATCGTTTGCATCTTTTATTGGGCCAAATATCCTTCGTAATATTTTCCTTCAAAAAAACCAGGAGCTTTTGCTTAGACAATTCAGTTAGGGTCCAGGTTTCACTTGCAGGTTTCCTTCTTCTTCAGTAGATGCTACAACTTCATCGAAGTTTTGACCTTCTCAATTAATTTATGCCATTATTTTCTGTTATGAACAAGATTTGGCCAATTCTTTACATTCAGTGTTTTCAAATCGTTGGTTATGTTTTCCTTCCATCTACTTTTTGGCCTTCCTTTTGCTCTTTTACTGATGGGGTTCCATTTATATATTCTCTTAACTGTTTTACCTTCGTCCATACGATTGATATGGCCAAACCATGCCATCCTTTGCGCTTTCATATAGTTTACTATGTGTTGGTTTCGTATTAAAATATTTAACTCTTTATTATTTCTAATTCTCCACTCATCGTTTGCATCTTTTATTGGGCCAAATATCCTTCGTAATATTTTCCTTCAAAAAAACCAGGAGCTTTTGCTTAGACAATTCAGTTAGGGTCCAGGTTTCACTTGCAGGTTTCCTTCTTCTTCAGTAGATGCTACAACTTCATCGAAGTTTTGACCTTCTCAATTAATTTACGCCATTATTTTCTGTTATGAACAAGATTTGGCCAATTCTTTACATTCAGTGTTTTCAAATCGTTGGTTATGTTTTCCTTCCATCTACTTTTTGGCCTTCCTTTTGCTCTTTTACTGATGGGGTTCCATTTATATATTTTCTTAACTGTTTTACCTTCGTCCATACGATTGATATGGCCAAACCATGCCATCCTTTGCGCTTTCATATAGTTTACTATGTGTTGGTTTCGTATTAAAATATTTAACTCTTTATTATTTCTAATTCTCCACTCATCGTTTGCATCTTTTATTAGGCCAAATATCCTTCGTAATATTTTCCTTCAAAAAAACCAGGAGCTTTTGCTTAGACAATTCAGTTAGGGTCCAGGTTTCACTTGCAGGTTTCCTTCTTCTTCAGTAGATGCTACAACTTCGTCCAAGTTTTGACCTTCTCAATTAATTTACGCCATTATTTTCTGTTATGAACAAGATTTGGCCAATTCTTTACATTCAGTGTTTTCAAATCGTTGGTTATGTTTTCCTTCCATCTACTTTTTGGTCTTCCTTTTGCTCTTTTACTGATGGGGTTCCATTTATATATTTTCTTAGCTGTTTTACCGTCGTTCATACGATTGATATGGCCAAACCTTGCCATCCTTTGCTCTTTGATATAGTTTAAAATGTGTTGGTTTTGTATTAAAATATTTAACTCTTTATTATTTCCAATTCTCCACTCATCGTTTGCATCTTTTATTGGGCCAAATATCCTTCGTAATATTTTCCTTTCAAAAACCAGGAGCTTTTGCTTAGACAATTCAGTTAGGGTCCAGGTTTCACTTGCATATGTTACAATATTGGTCTTATTACTGTTAAATATTGTCTTAATTTTGCTTGTTTGGATGCGTATTTGCTTTTGAATAGGTTGAGATTTGCAAAGTATGCTTTATTTGCCATAACAATTCTATTGTTTATTTCTTCCTCGATATTGTTTTCATCGTTTACTATTGATCCCAAGTATTTGAAGGATTTTACTCCTTCAAAAATAGTATTATCCATCTGTAAGTTTTCTGGTTCATTATTTTTGACTGAACACTTTAAAAATTTTGTTTTCTTTGCATTTATGATTAATCTATATTGTGCTGATTCTTCCATTAAAGTTTCGAGTTTTTCAATTAATGCTTTCTTTGATCTTGCTATTAGTAGTATATCGTCTGCATATGCTGTACATTGTACCAATCTTGTGCTTATATTACCTCTAATCTCTAGTTGTTTGATTATCAGGTCCACCACTAGTATGAAAAGGGTTGCAGAAAGCGGATCTCCTTGTTTAACTCCTCTGTTAATTTGAAAACTGTCACTTAGTTTGTTATATATTGTAACTACCGCTTTTGTATTTGCTAGCGTTATGTTAATCAGTCTGATTATTTTCGGAGGAATTTGATATAGTTGTAATCCTTAAATAATTTTGTTTCTTTTAACTGAGTCGAAGGCTTGTGTATAATCAATAAATACGTTGTATAAATCCGTATTATATTCTCTACATTTTTCGAAGATTTGCTGCCTAAAATTGCAACTTCTTACTTGATAGACATTTTGAGTCTTCATAACTGATCTTATTAAACTTGACCAGCCTCCACTGGAGCTTTTCAATTATTTACTAAGTATATTCGACTGCTGCTTTCCCACAAAATGAGTGCTACAGTTCATGGAACGTGATATTCAATTTGAAGTTTGATTTTTATTTTAATTTTACGTAATCCATAACACATAATCACTAATAATAATGTTGATGATGATGGGAGTAATAATAATAATAATAATAATAATAATAATAATAATAATAATAATAATAATAATAATAACTTAATAGGCCTAATAATGTGAATAGTGGTACAATTTTTTTAACTTTTTTTTCCCCACAGTGTGTTAAAATTAACTTTGTTTTTCTAATTGGAACATAATTTTTCATTTAATTAGTAATTGAATTAATTTTAGCAAGACATTAAGAATTTGATATAGGTACTGTCGGTGACTCAGGAGAAGACGAGAGCGGACTGAGGGGGAAGGGATGTGAACAGATAACGTACGACAACACGTCAATATTTGTAATGTAGTAAGCGGAAACATTAGGTCTCCTTCTGTTCAACTTAGCTTTAATTTCCATACGCATTGTTACTCATGTTTCCTGCACGAGTAATAACCTGGCTACTGGGATGCTTATCTGAGCGATCTTTATAATATTCAACAGCGATAGTCAAGAGGGTCACATTCTTGCCCCTCGTCTTCTCCTGAGTAACGGACAGTACTTTATACAGGATGTATGCAAATTGGTATCAAATATTTATTTATTTAGTTATTTATTTATTTATTTATTCACTCATTTATTTATTTATTTAACCAACCCTATTTTACCCGAAAGTAATAGTTATAGCCTGAGTTTATACAGGGACATCATTTTATTTTTACTAACATTTTTAATATTAACCTGTCTATACCTTTAGAGAACCGGAAACACCGCTTGCTCCCCCCTCCAAGACTGGAGTTCGATGATACTGGCGTAAAACACAAATCACTCTACTAGGTATAGGATGGAAGAAAAGTAGTTCATCCATTTACGTAAACTAGGAAATATCGCGATTTTGAGTTTGATAATTTTCATTAGGTTTTTCTTTAATCAAAGTACAGTACTGTATTAAGAATAAGTGTTTTTACTCACGAAGTGAGTTATCCATGCGAACGTATTCATTATGCAGTGTATATTATACTGTCTACAGCACATTAGCGTACAATATAGAGAAAGAAGTTAGATTGAAAAATAATCATAATATGAATATTTAAACACAATTTTGAAAATGGTGGCCGTTCATTTCGATACAGGCTTCAGTTCTTTTGTGCATATTATCGCACTATAGACTATTGCATCTAATTCCAATTGCCAGTTTCGTCCTTCGTACTAGTAACTCATGTTGAAATAATTCTGTACCTACTCTACGTACTGTAAATTCAATCTTCACTTCTGCCCGACCCGAAAATATAAAATTACTCAGACATGCTATCTACTGTCCGTCCGAGTGGTTATGCCGCAGGATTGTAGAAAGGGAGGAAATCACGTGACAGTTAATTACTTAACGAGGCCCTTTTATTTAAGTTAAATTAAACAGCTGTATAATATTACGTAAACTTCCAATTCCTAAGAGAAATTAATGTTTTCAGAAAAGATCTAAGACAGCCCAGCTATTACAGAGGGGCGAGCAGAAGCAGGTGGGGGAAAGCGGGATGCGACGTAGGCAAACGGACAGTACCTGTGCGAAAATATGATTCAATATTGAAAGCTCTTTCGTCACTGGAAAACGCGAACATATTTCTGGAACGTACTATACCCTGTAACTCAGTACTGCTTACTATCTGCGTTCTTGGTTCTGTGTGGAGTTGGAACTTCCTTAGTAGAAGGGGTGGGAGTGAAGTACATTAAAAAACTCAGGTACAATAAAAATTGAAGTAAAAATAAAATGATGTCCCTGTATTATTATAATGAGAATTCATTTGACGTGGGTAACCCAGTCTTGGTACTTAAAATTACAGTAACACTTATATCTACTACAATAATTTCAGTTATTTACAAATTCTTAAATATATTGCGTATAAAACTACATTGATGTGGGTAACCCAGTCTTGCTACATAAAATTAATACTTACATCTACTACAATAATTTGAATTAGGCCTATTTACAAGTTCTTAAATATATTACATATAAAATTACATTGATGTGGGTAACCCAGTCTTGCTACATAAAATTAATACATCTACTACAATAATTTGAATTATTTACAAGTTCTTAAATATATTACATATAAAATTACAAACTCTTTATAACAGCACGTTTTTGTGAACGCAGTGAATAGTGGTTTGTCATATATTACATTACAGGTATCAAATGTTTAGGCACAGAAACCATTGACATATATCTAGATGTTGTAAAATAGGGCCTATGTCTGTTTTTTCGACGTCCTAACCTATCATCGAAGAAAAAAAGTAATTTAAGCTTTAAATGCAATACATTAGTCGAATATGATATATTGATGGAGCGAAGATGTACCATGCGTTACATGTACAGGCCGTAGTCAAACTCATTGTCCATGTTTACATTTTAGAATAGTAGATTTAATTACCACTTTTAGAAATTAGTCAATCATTCCGGTGTCATAACAGCTGTCACCATCTTCCGGAAACTAAACGCCACTCCTCTCTGTTCATCCATTGGCCTGGCTCTAATCCTTTAGCATCCATAGCTGCTAGTATACCCTTCACCCAAGTCTTCTTTGTTCGTTCTTTTTTCCTTCTTTCTGGTGGGATCCATTCCATAATTATTTTTGGTATTCTTCTGAAATGGCCATACCTCTGTAACCTTTTCCTTTGTATTACATCTATAATGTCTGGGGCTCGTCTTGCAGTTTCATAATTTCTTTTATTCGTCTATTTCTTATTTTTTCCATTTTAGATTTCCCAGCTGATCTTCTTAGGACATCCATTTCTGTACTTAAAATCCTTTTTGTTTCCCTAGTTGGAATTTGCCAAACTTCAGCTCCATATGTTAGGATACTTTGGACTATGGTTTTATATATTTGTAATTTTCTGTTTTTTTTTTTTTTTTTGTAATATTTTTGCTCCATCAAATATTATCATTTAGAGCATTTATTGCTTGTTTTGTTTGTGTAATTCTGTTTTTAATTTCCACTGTATTATCTCCTGAATGGTCTATCTTTGTGCCTAAATAAGTGCAATCAATAGATGGTTCTAATTCTTCTCCATTATCAAACTTAAAATTTTTCTAATTAGTTCACAAAAACATAATCGATAAATATTTTATAGCTGTTTCTTCCATGTCACGCATGTTACATTTTGTCACGGATGTTAAAGATGAATGAACTTAATATCCTTTCAAACAGTTTAATCATCAAACAGTTTATTCATTCACAAGCTAAGAAGTTCTATAACAACTTAGAAAATGTTCCAGGCGCCATCCATTACTCTCTCGGAAAAAAGTCCACATTTCCCACCAGAATAAAGAGCCGACTTCCAATGGACCTCATATTATAATCAAAATTTATCATCACACCAACCTATGTAAATAATTATTTATTAACAATTATTTTTGTTCATTGAGGAGCCCAATCTAGGCTTCCCTCAATTCATTGTCATATATTGTATTTATATTTTTTAGAAATGATCTGTATAGCGCTAAATAAATCAATAAATTGTAAAAAAAAAATCCTTCATTTTTTCAGCTTCAAAACAACTGTGACATTTCTAAGTCAAAATATTCACTTGAACTGTAAGATTAATTATTAACCCAAACTATACTGAAAATAAGTAACAGAAATATATAGTACAGGGTGAAAAGTTCCTCGATTCTGGAGCTCTGGAATTAACATTGCAGACTCTCAAAATATTTCTTCCACAATTGTTACTTGGAAAACATACATTAACAGCTGGTCTCTCTATGAGTAAGTGCTGTAAACTTTGTAAAATATTTTGCTTTCGAAAATAAAACATTAACTTATTTACTTACTTACTGGCTTTCAAGGAACCCGGAAGTTCATTGCCGCCCTCACATAAGCCCGCCATTGGTCCCTATCCTGAGCAAGATTAATTCATTCTCTATCATCATATCCCACCTCCCTCAAATCCATTTTAATATTATCTTCCCATCTACGTCTCGGCCTCCATAAAGGTCTTTTTCCCTCCGGCCTCCCAACTAACACTCTATATGCATTTCTGGATTCGCCCATACGTGCTACATGCCCTACCCATCTCAAACGTCTGGATTTAATGTTCCTAATGATGTCAGGTGAAGAATACAATGCGTGCAGTTCTGTGTTGTGTAACTTTCTCCATTCTCCTGTAACTTCTTCCCTCTTAGCCCCAAATATTTTCCTAAGCACCCTATTCTCAAACACCCTCAACCTATGTTCCTCTCTCAAAGTGAGAGTCCAAGTTTCACAACCATACAGAACAACCGGTAATATAACTGTTTTATAAATTCTAACTTTCAGATTTTTTTGACAGCAGACTGGATGATAAAAGCTTCTCAACCGAATAATAACAGGCATTTCCCATATTTATTCTGTGTTTAATTTCGTCCCGAGTATCATTTATATTTGTTACTGTTGCTCCAAGATATTTGAACTTCTCCACCTCTTCAAAAGATAAATTTCCAATTTTTATATTTCCATTTCGTACAATATTCCCGTCACGAGTCATCATATACTTTGTCTTTTCGGGATTTACCTCCAAACCTATCTCTTTACTTGCTTCCAGTAAAATTTCCGTGTTTTCCCTAATCGTTTGTGGAATTTCTCCTAACGTATTCATGTCATCCGCATAGACAAGCAGCTGATGTAACCCGTTCAATTCCAAGCCCTCTCTGTTATCCTGGACTTTCCTAATGGCATACTCTAGAGCAAAGTTAAAAAGTAAAGGTGATAGTGCATCTCCTTGCTTTAGCCCACAGTGAATTGGAAACGCATCAGACAGAAGCTGGCCTATAAGGGCTTTGCTGTAAGTTTCACTGAGACACATTTTAATTAATCGAACTAGTTTCTTGGGAATACCAAATTCAATAAGAATATAATATAAAACTTCTCTCTTAACAGAGTCATATGCCTTTTTGAAATCTATGAATAACTGATGCACTGTACCCTTATACTCCCATTTTTTCTCCATTATCTGTCGAGTACAAAATATCTGGTCAATAGTTGATCTATTACGCCTAAAACCACATTGATGATCCCCAATAATTTCATCTACATATGGAGTTAATCTTCTCAAAAGAATATTGGACAAAATTTTGTACGACGTCAACAAAAGTGATATTCCTCGACAGTTACTACAGTTAGTCTTGTCCCCCTTGTTAAAGATAGGTACGATTATGGACTCCTTCCATTGTTCTGGTACAATTTCTTTTTCCCAAATAGCAAGTACTAGAATGCTTAAAAACAATAAAATATGCCTTTAAGATCCGCTAAAAGCTGAAATATGCATAAATATGCACCATAAAATCTTGATATTTAATTGAAAATAACTTGAAATTCATTTATATAATGGTAGCATATGATTTGCAACTAAAGAATAAAACATGCAAATAGTTGTTGTTGTTGTCTAGTGCCTTGCATTTGGCAATGAAGCCATTAGCAGTCGTGCTTTCCAATACTTTTGAACTGTAGTTTCTTCTGATCTTAATGCTTCACAGGTCTGCAACTGGTCTTCATTCATTTCTGCTGGATCGTTACACAGGACACATATGGGTGAAGCTGAGATACCTATTCTGTAGAGATGCCTTGCTAGACAGTCATGATTTGTCAATAGTCTGAAGACTGCAACTGCTGTTTTCCTTGGTCTCTGATGGACTATATCTGGGTTGGAAAGTAGTGTAATCCATTTTTTGTCTTTAGCATTTGATTCTATTTCTTGTAGGTATGAATGAGAAAATTTTGTAGTGATCAAGCGTTTTATTGAGGAATATGAGAAATTAAATTTAGACTTTTGTTTTATTGTTGTGCCTTTCTTTGCAAGTGTGTCTGCGGTTTCATTCCCCATGACTCCACAGTGTGCTGGAATCCATTAGAGATGGACAATCTTATTAACTTTTTGGAGTTGTGTTAACATTTTGTAGCATTCTCTTATTTTTGTTGTCTTCTTTGTAGCATTTGAACATATTCCCTGAATTGCAGCTTTAGAATCTGAAAGAATTACTGTCTTGTTATATTTATTTAAGGGAAGATTTACTAATTGGCGGAGAGCAATGTGTATAGCCTCTATTTCACCATCATAATTTGTTGTGTCTCTGCCAACAGAATGATAAAAGGAAAAATGTGTACATGTAACTCCAGCTCCAGTAAGGTTTTCTGTGGTTGATCCATCAGTATATATGTGTAGCCATTCTTCTGTAGGGTATCTAGTATTGATTGTTTCCAGTGCTAGAAGTTTTTGTAAGCCATAATACACAACATACATGCAAATAGTAAAAATGTAACATCCATGACAACTGGAATGGCTGCTCTGTACTCACACAGCATAAGAGAGTTGTCATAACTTCAGTCTGATATTGACTGTTACAAACACTTGTGTTCGTTTCAATGAGAGAAATCATTAAATGAAAATGATTGCTGTCTTCGAATGGCTCCCAGAGCACTTAACTTTCACTGTCAGAACCAGCTTGTGTAAGTCCCCGACTGAGAAGCACAGTATGTACAGATGATTGTGAATTAAATTGGAGTGATCTACAATGCAAATTACATGACTATGCAATAGTTCGCTTCACGGTTTCTTTTGCTTCATAGTTTATGCATTGGTTCAGTCAGACCAGTGAACTGTTGAATAATAATGTACTATTAACAGAACAAAACACACTCCTCCCCTGAATGACATTTTTATGAAGACTTATATCATAGACATGTGTTGTATATAAATGTAGACTTATGGATTTAACAATTCTTGACTTAAATAGTTAATTATGACAGGTACAACTATTGACTTCTGCGCAAACTTCACCACTTGTAGAATGTCGGTGATCTAAGTGGACTGGGGGGGGGGGCGACTGACGTAGTCTAGAGCAGTGGTCGTCAGCACTCGCTGAAATGTGCAATGGGTACGCGGTGCCGTCCCGTGTGCACTGTCGTGCAACAGGGAGAGATAGAGAGCATATTCGCTAGCAGCTACGAGAGCACTATACTGGGTGTTCATTTCAAAGTGTCATGACGTCATTGTTGTGAGTCAGCGATTTGAAGCGAGTTTCAGCTTTTATGTCAGAGAAGTTGCCTATTAATCAAGGCGTTCAATCTAAACTTGAGAACGTGTACGGTATAACTTGAACGTCGTAGCAACAGATGGCGGTCTGTACGGTCTGTGTGCTACCATAACCTCTTTCGAACTGTGTTTTGCGCGGGCAAGTTGTACGCAGGATATTTGTTATCATCGGTTGCGTACCGCAACATTCCACAATACAAATCAAATGCTCCATGTTCATGTTTACCATCGAAGTTAATGTCGACAAATACGTAAGTAATCGTCTTAACCCTCTCCACATACCCCGACAGTAAGAAAAAAACTCACCTCAGTACGTGTTTCCAAACAGTTCACATTCCTGCCACTATAGGTGTTACCGTACGTATCGGTAAGTACTCTTCAGAATGAACGCCGTACTTGCTAGGCAACTTCTCTGGCACATACGTAATACGCCTCTGTGGAAGTGTAGGAAGATTGAATTCTCTAGGCTCAACGGCTAGCCACATGACGGCATACAGCGAGCCATGACACACTTTGAACTGAACACACAGTATTGCACTGCGTTTTCCGCGAGTAAGAGAGGCTAACCCCAGCGTGCTCTGTGCTGACGACCCCTGGTCTAGAGGTTAGCGAGTGGGTCTTGAATCCAGTTTGGACTAAAGACCTATTTTTTAGTGTTTTCTCCAACTCCAATATGAATGTCAATCTTATGACAAATTATCTGATTCATCTACCTAAATCACCATCTCGCTATCACCAATGCCACTTTCTATTCACAAAGATGTTTGGAAATGTATTAACAAATTTTGATTTAGTGAGGTTAAAAACTGTCTCTGAAATTTTGTTAAAATTAAACTGATTGTACTAAATATTATGTAACAATAAAGGTACACGCAAGAGGGGGGTTACTGGGTTTCAATCCCCTGCCCCTTGAACTTTTTGAAAAAATTACATATTTAGATTTGAGTAATTTTTTATCCATAATCGTTTCCCTAGCGAATAGGGATTATAAAGAATGGACACTGAGTGAATTTTCCTATGTTTTGTTTCTCTGTGCGCCAGCGTTTAGTTCTACTTTCAAGCGCTAGAGGTTAGTGTAATCGAGCATAGGCTAAGATAATAATTGAGAATAGAGTTGAGACACAGGATTCAAACATCGCCTACCTTACTGCATAATCCAGTAATGCTTTGCTTCAAATAAATTCAAGTTAACAGCTTTTCCTTATTTCTCAGTGACGAACTATACTAAAAGCCAGGTTAAGAACCCACTAAACAGGAAGTAGTTGGGATGGCGAGAGGAAAGTGCGGGTTAGAGGGGTAGCCTGAGCAGTGATGACACGTTGAGTGTGGGGGGTGGAGGGGAGAAGGAGAACGGAGCTTTTCATTGGACCTCGCGTGAAAATGTCGTCTGCTAACGAAAATCTGGCAACGGAATCACGGAGACAGTGTAGCCAAACTTCCTAGTTCATTTGCAGTACCACGTGCATTACGAGTCGCATTTCATACCAGCGTTATTAGCTCGTGATTTCTTAAAACCGTAATTTTAATTACTAATATTGTTGATAGTGTTATCGAGAACTATAGACAGTAGTTATTTTAAACATATCGGTGACAAACGCTGAATATGCTTTGAATCTCGCGCCACTATGTGGCAACAGAACTTATAAGGAGAGCAACAGAACGTTGCTTCCGGTTTAGTCGGTTCATAACCTGGCTTTTAGTATAGTTGTAATAATAATTTTTTATATTATAAAATAATGTAATACATTATAAAATTATGTATCAAATTTGTTTAATATTTGTATATAATATAATACAGGTATATGGTTTTACTTCTCATAAGAGTTTTGTTTTTCCATCTTCAGTTCTTTCAAATCATTACATATTTTAATTGTTGTTGGGGTCAACGTTTCAACTCTCATTATAAAGGAACTCTAGAGTCTAGACATTACAGTTAATGACGGATTTATTATTTTATGGATCCAATTTATTTTATTTGAGTACATAATGTACGTAGATGTATTAATTATATGTGTTATATTTCCGCTGTGTCGACTGCTAGCTGGTGTGATGTCAGCGCCAACTCTAGAGAGAAAGCAGAATCTCACGCTCTAGCTGGCTTGAAGGTCATTGAAATTAGTCCGGCTACATCAAAGGTACCGACGCGAAGTGTCCATTCTTTATAAGCCCTATTCGCTGGTTTCCCCTTCTGTTATTTTTCACTGTTAGAGTAACAAAATCTACATCGACATAAGGTGTAGTCCTCCTACCCCTCCTTCAGTATAATTCCCGTGCTTGGTGCTGAGGTACGTTCGAATTGTAACAATGTTATCTTTATTATAAAGAGACCTACCGCCTAGACACTACAGACATTTTTTAATAAACTTTGCACTTACTACCCTTACTAATTTATTATAATTAGGTCATCACTAACTTCATACAGATTCTTTGGCGCAAACTTTCATAAGGTAGCTATTAATAAATACTGTATTTAATTGAAGTGAAAAAGTGCTGTTATGTAAGCCAATCCCTATCTATCACAAAGGGAGGTCGAAACCAGTGTTGCCACTGACCAAAATTAAAACATACCAGTTCTCACAGAAAATTGTACCAAACTGTACTTTATTTGTTTGCTTAATGTACCAAATCTACTAATCTCTTGTACCTGCCCAACAAATTACAAATTCTGGAAAAAGGCATTAGTACAGAACAGAAAACTAACATTAAATTTGTTTTTGTCCCTTTACTATATTTACAGCAATACGAGTTTTAGTTTTTAACATATAGCCTACAGGAGGACCTCGTTAATCCGGACTAACTATTGGAGGGTAAGTTATCCAGATTACCTGAAATGTCCTAAAAGGATAGTAGAAAGTGAACTAAAACTCCGTTTACAACAACAAAACACGTTTATTATACTGTATATGTAAAGACCATATTATGTTTAATGTACAGTAGTGGCAAAAAAAAAAACCGGACCGACCCTTGTAGATGATACAAAAGAATCCTGTGCTGTGTATTGTGTCAAACTGTGGTAATTTCAATATGGATAGTGGAGCCAGAGGTATGTACTGCTATTTAATGTTAAATACGCAGTTATCTTTGCCGAATAGAGGTAGAAATGTAATATTGATGCCAGATGAAAATAAAACTCTCATAGGTTTTTTCGTCTGTAAGTTTGAGACACTGAAGGAAACAAAAGACAGTAAGAATCGAACAAATGCAATAAATTTCTTTGTTACAATTAATTATACAAGATGGATGTGTTTTATGACTAGCAAAATTTGAATTTGTGACTCTGAAATCAGCTACAAGGGTCGGTCCGGTTTTTTTGCCACTACTGTACATAAAACTTAAAGCAATACAATACAGTACATACGTGATAATAATTATGATGTGTCGGAACCTGGCTCTGCATCACTTGAAAATCGTTTAAAATAGGGCGCTATGTGACCAATTCGATTGTTGGCTTTCAGCCACTTTTAAAACATTGCATTCCCCATATTTAGGCAAGTTATTTTGTTGGGTGTCTAGATTAGCGAAGTCCGGATTATTCCGTACCCAGTGTTGTCCCATGATGACTTCGATTAATTTTATCATCGCGTCAACAATTGAGACTTATTTTCTGGATAACAGTAAAGGAAAGTATTGAAGGAAAGGAAAAATTTAATTTTAAAAGCATTTAATTGAAAGGTTCAGAACTATAGTGGGCCAAGCGCCATTTACTAAAACCGTAGAAAAGAAGGGTTAAAATGAAGTTATTACCATAATTCAGTGGAATCATATAGCAAGTAATATAAAGTATATACATTAAAACTAAATGATATATCAATCTTCATTAAACTATGATATTCACATTACTTTAACCCTTGCTTTCTCCGTTTTTAATAAATGGCGCTTGGCCCACTGTGGCTCTGAACCCTTCAATTTATATCCCCAAATATTATATTTAATTTCAAGCTGACTATATATCGTTGTTAATCATTGACAATAATCTACCTGCAATTTAACATTGATAGCTCATAAAACATTTGTAAAATTATCAGTTTTCATATTATAAAATAAAGTATAGATTGTAGCCTACTAAATTGTGTTAAAAATCAACTGTACGTACCAGCGTACAACCATTTAAAATCGTACCAAATCCGTACAATTGTACCAAAAGTGGCAACACTGGTCGAAACCGGGAAATTCCAAACCAAGTTACAGGAATTGCAATAGTAATATGCGTTACAAGAGCGGTATGTTGAAGTTTTCATGTTCGAGGAAAAGTTTGAAATAGCAAAACGTAGTTGAGCTTTTTTAATTTCCGAGAATTGAAAGAAAACATACCGCTCGTGTATCGTACATTATTTTGTGCGAAGATCGTTTATTACATACCTGCAAGAGGAATTTCTAATTAGTTGCAATGAAATCTCCATCTTGGTTTCTGTTCAATGACGGCAAATTTGCAAAACATAATATCTATCTTCAACATTGTTGCTTTAAAATGTTTTCCGTGTTTACTATACTCCAGCAGGCCGTGATATACGTCTGTCTTTCCCCCCCCCCCCCCAGTCTATAAATGCGAACTTAAAACAAACGGCTTCCTTAATGTTACATGCATCACGAATGCAGTAACTTTAGTGGAGTTGTAGGGTTTACTTAATTTTTGCAAATATTTAAAAACAATAATTAACAGTGCAATTTAGGTGAAATTGCAGTGGTAAGTTTCCAATTTATAATTATTACTATATTGAACGTCTCTAAAAATAATATGTTAAAAGCCTAAAGCAGTGAAATCAATATGTCACTTAAGCGGTAAGAAGAGGGAAATTGTTATGTGTGTTAGGTTGGGAATACTGAATGTAGAATTTTATGCTTACCGCGGATTGGTTTTGTGCGGAAACCAAGCAAATACGCACGATCTCGCACAAAAGTATATTCTAATACCTGTAGGTTTTACAATATAAAAACAAACTTTTTCAATATTGTCTTTTTATAGAGATGTAGTTTTAAGTGTATTGATTGTGCATTATTTCTGTTACAGCTCCCATACTTACTTCGGGCTCAAGGTGAGTGATTAACGTCAGAGAAAAAAATTTAATCTCACTAGTTGTAGTTTTTAATTTGTATTGTAGTCAATGTTTTATTAACTTTTTAAAATTTCAACTCTCACGCAATATTATCTTTAAATAAACACATTTGTTGTATAACCCATGGGTCCGCGGACCACAGGTTGGGAACTGCAGATCTAAAGTGAAACCTGTAAGTACCGGTAAAAATACGGATATCCGTCACTTTACTGGTAACAATAAAGATTTTTAACCATTACTGTCATGTTTATGTGACACCAGTATTATGTTCAAATCTAAATTATTTGTTTTACGTTTTTGAGTTAAAATATAAAATAAATTATTTAACATTAAGTGATTAGATACAACTTAAAGCTTAAAAAAACGATTTTTCAAAATATTTGTTGTTTCATGCACAAACTATTCCAGTATATTTTACTGGAAAAAAAAAAAAGAGTCAATATCTGCAATAGTTTTTGAGTTATGATTTAAAAGGCAGGATGCTTCAACCTCAGTCTCTTCTGACAGTGGATAGCGTCACGCCCACTCAAATAAATTTTGATTTTTTTTTGTTTGAAATCAATATTTATCATACCAGCTAATGAGCAAGAGTTTGGAGATTAAATTTCTCATACCGTTAGCCATCTTAGAAATGACTGGTTGTTTCTTACACGTTTCTTACAACAATGGTTGTAAGAACGTGATTTTTGCTTTCAAGAAATTATAGCCTTACTTATTACTTACAAATGGCTTTTAAGGAACCCGAAGGTTCATTGCCGCCCTCACATAAGCCCGCCATCGGTCCCTATCCTGTGCAAGATTAATCCAGTCTCTATCATCATACCCCACCTCCCTCAAATCCATTTTAATATTATCATCCCATCTACGTCTCGGCCTCCCTAAAAGTCTTTTTCTCTCCGGTCTCCCAACTAACACTCTATATGCATTTCTGCATTCACCCATACGTGCTACATGCCCTGCCCATCTCAAACTTCTGGATTTTAAGTTCCTTATTATGTTAGGTGAAGAATACAATACGTGCAGTTCTGTGTTGTGTAACTTTCTCCATTCTCCTGTAACTTCATCCCGCTTAGCCCCAAATATTTTCCTAAGCACCTTATTCTCAAACGCTCTTAACCTATGTTCCTCTCTCAAAGTGAGAGTCCAAGTTTCACAACCATACAGAAGAACCGGTAATATAACTGTTTTATAAATTCTAACTTTCAGATTTTTTGACAGCAGACTGGATGATAAGAGCTTCTCAACCGAATAATAACACGCATTTCCCATATTTATTCTGCGTTTAATTTCCTCCCGAGTGTCATTTATATTTGTTACTGTTGCTGCAAGATATTTGAATTTTTCCACCTCTTCGAAGGATAAATCTCCAATTTTTATATTATAGCCTACATAAAAAATATTTAACGCTCATTTTCCGTAAATTACATCTTCAAGATCCATTACCCTGATAATTTAAAATTTATTCTACAATCTGTGATTAAATTTTTTTGTGTCTATTTATGTATATCTATTAAATAATGCTAAATCACTCCTATATTTTGGATAGATTTCTGATAAAAAAAATTAATTAAAAATGATGAAAAATATCAGTATATTGTTTCAACACAAAATAAAAACATATTATGTATTAAGGAATGTAGTTGAAGGTGTGTTTGAGAATAAGGTTCTTAGGAAAATATTTGGGCTAAGGGGGATGAAGTTACAGGAGAATGGATAAAGTTACACGACGCAGAACTGCAGCATTGTATTCTTCACTTGATATAATTAGGAACATTAAATCCAGACGTTTGAGATGGGCAAGACATGTAGAAATCCATAATAGAGTGCTAGTTGGGAGGCCGGAGGGAAAATACCTTTGGGGAGGCCAAGACGTAGATGGGAGGATAATATTAAAATGAATTTGAGGAAGGTGGGATATGATGATAGAGACTGGATTAATGTTGTACGGGATAGGGATCGATGGCGGGCTTATGTGCGTGCGGCAATGAACCTCCGGGTTCCTTAGAAGCCAGTTGTAAGTAAGGTGAAAGAGCATGATATTGGAAACATGAGTTTCAGTAATAAAACAAAACAGAGAGAAAGTGAAAAAGTTGAAAAGTCTATGATTTATGAGGGAAAAGCTTCATCTCTGCACAATGAACCTTCACTATTTTGGATTTGAAAAAAATATGTAAATATTTTTTTTTTTTCATATAGCTGAAGAACAGTGTTCTACACCTACAATTTTGATTATTTTACATGTTACAGTAATGGATGAAAAAAAATGTTGAATACTTAGAAAATTTTACCTTAGAGAAAATACAAATAGTGGAAATCCGAAGATTTGAACTCAGGACCTAACGCATACGAAAAATAGTGTGTAACGTTATCCATTTAGAGACGGTAGTAGCACACACAAATAACTGATACTGAATAAATACCTAACGCGTCATTATGGGACTTTTATCAACAGTAATCTCACTAGATGTTTTGATTTATCTAGAGAAAATCAAAACCCGAGTGGGATTTAATTGACTATTACACGATTAGAAGAAAGTATATAAAGATTAGAAGTAACAAAGTACTCCAATACAATTAAATATTAATTGGCTTACGAAAATACAACTGTCTTCAAATGTATTATTGTACCATCTCAACATTACGCTAGATGGCAGTAGTGTTTTATGATTGTTTTCTTGTTATCAGTTGTGCCAACTATGGAATATTCATTCAACTCTGTGGACGGTTACTAGTCAAGAAGGCTTTGTTGATTCAGTTTCATTTTTATTAAAACATTTGCATTCCACTTCAATCGTCCGGATCCCAGTAATCAACGTCACTTGACAGATGATTTTCAATAAATCTTAGTATTAAACAATCTCTGATACGTGACTATCCATAATATAATATAGCAGAAGCTATAACAAACATAACCTAAATAATATAAACAAGTGTGAGAAAAGTTTTAATTAGGGATGATAAAATAAACAAGAAACGTTTTAATTAACGGTGATGAAATAAAAAATGAACATGAATAATTTTAAAAACAACAATTATTGAAAGTACAATTTTCAAATTTGAATGTTGGTGGTTCATTTGATGTTATATTGGACGTGTGCGTCAAAGAAGTGAACTCGTTGATGTACATGGTGTATCCCTCAACTTATTCAGGATTTCCAAATGGTGCCCTTCATATATGACCAGTGATCTTTATTAATTCTTGTTCTTGAATGCCAATGCGAGTCATATTTGAAAGTGCTGTGCATCGACTTGAGTGATTTGTAATGTTCTGTTTTTTTGACGTCCAGACAGTGCAGTTTGAAATGTTGGCAAACAAAGAAACAAATGCTAGGGTAGTAATAAAAATAAACAAATGCTAGGGACGCGATAAAATTAAACAAATGCTAGGGACGCGATAAAATTGTACAATAAGCAGTCATGATTGGTTGAAAGACGTCGTTTCGTACCGTTTTATTGGTCAAAAGTAGTGTGACGTAGTAAAAGTGTAATAGTCAAAGTAATATTTTGTTGTAAAAAGGCTGTCTATGCGCATAAAGTAGGTAGTTTACAATCTGCTGTTCCAGTCCCGTAACTTGGTGCGGGTTACATTAAAATATCGCTTTTTCAGATCTCGACGTCCCCTTCGTCAATTTTAACATGCCGCATGTGGCCCTATGTATCGCTTAGTCCACACCTGGCCAGCATAACTCTTAAGATCTGTATCTTGCACATTCGGTGGATGAAAATTATTTTTAAAGTTCTGAAGTATTGATATTCATTCATCTTTCATATACATCTCGTGCTTTAAATGCAAACAGCAGTGTCATACAGTTCTCCATTCATATGGAGATTTGTTGTTTACGTCCTTAGTTCAAACGTATGACACTTGGCTTTTTGTAGGTTATCGGCGTTTTGGTTTGAATAGCTCCCCCTCTGGTCTCTTTCTCTTCTTCCTGAGATTTTGTGTTGGTGGTCGTAACTTGGTGTCAAAGGGTCATTGTCAATGTATTCTAGAAAATACGCCATGTCTGACGATGGCTAAGCCGAAACCTTATTCATTATTTTTCTGGAACATGTTTGTAAACTTTTCAGATTACAGACGTATTGTATAATGACGGAGATGTTCCTTTAATGTCCCTTTCGCGATGAACTGCCCTTATACAGGGACGTCATTTTATTTTTATTAACCTGTCTATAACTTTGGTTCAACGGTTAAGAACCGGAAACACCGTTTGCTACCCCCTTCCAAGACTGGAGTTCAATGATTCTGGTGTAATATACAAACAAATCACTTTACTAAGTATAGGAGGGAAGAAAAGTAGTTCATCCATTTACGTAAACTAGGAAATATCGGGATTTTGAGTTTGATAATTTCTATTAGGTTTTTGTTTAATCAAAATACAGTACAGTATTAACAATGAGTGTTTTTACTCACGAACTGAGCTGTTCATTCGGACGTATTCATTATGCAGTGTATATTATACTGTCTACAGCACATTAGCGTACAATATAGAGAATGAAGTTAAATTGAAAAATAATTATAATATGGATATCTGAACACATTTTTGAAAATGGTGGCGGTTCATTTCGATAGAGGCTTCAGTTCTAATGTGTGTAATTCCAGTTACCAGTTTCGTCCTTCGTACCAGTAACTCATGTTGAAATAATTCTGTACCTACTCTATAAAAGAGTACCTTACGTACTGTAAATTCAATCTTCACTTCTGTCCGATCCGAAAAGATAAAATTACTCAGACATGCTATCTGCTGTCCGTCCAAGTAGTTACGTTGCAGGGTGTAGAAAGGGGGAAAATCACGTGACAGTTAATTACTTAACGAGGCCCTTTTATTTAAGTTATTTTAAACAATTGTATGAGTATAATATTACGTAGACGTCCAATTCCTAACAGAAATTAATGTTGTTAGAAAAGAGCTAAGACAGCCCAGCCACTAGCCTTTGCAGAGAGGAGAATTGAAGCAGGTGGGGGAAACCAGAATGCGACGTAGGCAAATGGACGACAGTACCCTTGCGAAAATGATTCAATATTGAAAGCTCTTTCGTCACTGGAAAACGTGAAAATATTTTTGGAACGTACTGTTTACTATGACCGTAAGGCTACTATGAGTGTATATGCGGTCTTGGATCTGTGTGGAGGGCGGTTGAACTTCATTAGTAGAAGGGGTGGGAGTGAAGTACATTAGAAAAACTCAGGTGCAATAAAAATTGAAGTAAAAATAAAATGATGTCCCTGTATATCTTTCCACCTGTAGTTAACTTGTTCTTGGTTACAATTGGCAGAACAAAAAATTTCCGCCGAGTTAGTTCTGTGGATAAGCTTATTATTAGGATACCTGACTAATTATATATTAGGCAACTTTCTACACGTGACTACATTTTAATTATATTACCTTTTCTTAAAATGAATTTATAATATCGTTCTGTGTGCAGTATTATTGCTTTCGTACGAAATTAGGATCGGAGAATTTTTGGTTGGTAATCACCGTTAAGTTTACGCTTTAATGACCGTGACATGTTCGTCACGCTTATATATCACACGATAAAACATGCGAGGATATGGAAGTTAAACCTAACCTTTGTAATGGAGGGAAGTGATCGGCCAGATGGTTAGATTGTCTCTCTGCTTTCGAAACTTCAGAATTCTTAGTTAAAAAAAGAATGTCGGATGTGCATCAGACAAGCGCACATTAACCGAAAGGCTAGATCGTCGGATTTTCACGCTGAAATCTCGATATCGGATCTAGGCGAAATTAAATGGAATTTGTGGTGGATGAACATGGTGTAGGCCCATGTGTTATTTCCCAAGTAATTGATAATAATTTCTGTTTCAATACGTTATATGATCATTTGTTACTCTTTCTGATTTTATTGGACCTTTTCCTATAAACATCAATAATTCTGTTTTCTTTGAAAATTTAATATAAAAGCCGCCCTAAATAAGGGTTCGAATAGATCGGCCTACTAATAAATTCATAGAGAATAATCATTAAAACCAATTGTGTGACAATTTGAAAGGAAAAAAGAAAACATTAAGATAAATAATGAACTGGCATCGATATGTAGATGACATAATAGTCTTATATAATGGAAACAAAAGACAAATAGAAAACCTACATCAACGACCCAACAAAATACATCCCAAATTAAAGTATACAGTAGAAATGGAACATAACCAAGCTATAAACTTCTTAGACATCACCATAACCAAAACAAATAACAGACACGAATTCAAAACATACAGGAAACCCACTACAACCACAACACGTATACACAATTCATCAAATCATCCCATACAACATAAACATGCAGCTTTCCGTACAATGACACACATATTAATTAATATACCAATGAACAATGACAACTACACTGAAGAATTAAACACAATAAAATATATAGCACAAGACAATGGATACAACCCTAACATAATAGACACACTAATAAAAAAGGCAAAACAAAAACAGAACAAACCAACACAAACAGCACGCGAGAATAAATACATAACATTAACATATCACAATACCCACAAAATTGCAACTTCATTCAGAAAACTAAAGTACAAAATTGCATACAAAACAAACAATACAACACAGAAATACTTAAATAACCACATTAAACATTCAAATAAATATAATTCAACTGGAGTTTACAAATTAAAATGCAATAGTTGCCCACATTTTTACATAGGACAGACAGGAAGATCCTTTCACACAATATATAATGGACATATTAAAGCTATAACCAAACCCTACATCACATCAAATTATGCAGACCACATTATCAATAATAATCATGACTAAATAATATAGAAACAGATATGGAAATTTTACACATCACACCAAAACGTTCACAGTTAAACATCCTAGAACAGTACGAAATATATAAGAATACAATAGCATACCCACAATATATACTTAACACACAACTGCAGTTCGATACGCACACATCATTTGACGTCATAATAAATCATAACATACAAACAGCCAACCCCCACCATAGGAGCAACACACCCCCACCCCTACCATCGACAACTGCACATCACAGAGTCAAGATCACCAGTGGTTCAAGAGACACTGAGGACGACGACGACACATAGCGTCGAAACGGGCCGTCTGCCGAAGGTATATACCTTTTTTAACAATTTTAACACTTTTAACGTATAACAAAGTAAATTTTAAGATAAATGATATGAAAACATAGGAAATCATTTACAATAAAAGTTTGTTGGGTACAAATGATTACTAATTATAGCTAAGGATGATTTTAACACATGAGATCCTATGGCATCAATCGTTGCATCAGAAATTTTAAATTGTTTAAGTTGATTTAAAGTTTCTCGTGGGATCGTGCTACGGGCACCGAACATGAGCCCAAAAGCTGTCCAATGTGTGATGTGGTATTGTGCTCCAAGATGCTGACAACAAGGCTCATATATGACTTGTTTTTCACGACACACCTCTTGTGGCTGTTGCTCGTGCATCTCGAAACGGATTGTGGGATCAATAATGACACCCTTATCCTTCTGCCGATCAATTATGATATCAGCACGTTTAGTAGAGCCATCAGAAGAGACGCAACCAACCTCCTCATAAACCTCATAGGAAGCATTCTGACGGATTGAAGATGCGATGAGAGAACGAATCGTATTATGTCTGTTGATTCGGAGCAATTCTCCATGATGGCAGAAACCCAAGACGTGAGGAAGCGTTTCTTTCTCGTCACATCTTCTGCAACGGGTTGAGTCAAGAGTTCTACCAGGGAGAATCGTACAGGTATTGTATTACAGTTCATCTTAATGGCTTGCATCCACTGACTTGTCGAAAGTCCCTTTTTGGTTGAGATCCACGAGTTACCTTTCTTCCAGTGAGAATAGAAAACAACTCCCAAACCTTTACTTTTCAATTTGGTCCATTGATGAAAAGAATCTTCACGCAATGCTTTTCTTAGTTTTTGAGAAGAAATACGTTCAGAGCAGTCCAAGGTAATTGATAATTGTTTGATACAATGTTCAATTTCGTTTGGACGATTCTGAGTGGCTGCTGCATGAGGGTTGTCAACGTGTAAAAGTCTTTGACAAATATTTAAATGCTGAAGGTAAGCTTCCCACTGGGCTTTAAAGACTCCTAAACCTCGCAATCTTCTTGGTGCATACAACATAGCATCCGGGATGTCAGTAGGAATGTTAATTATTTCCTTAACAGCACTGCGAATTACTTTGTCAATATCAGATAGAAATTTCACTTTAAGATCTTTTAAAGGAGCACATTGGATAGGGTAAACCAACTGAGGCCAGATATACATACTTACTTACTGGCTTTTAAGGAACCCGGAGGTTCATTGCCGCCCTCACATAAGCCCGTCATTGGTCCCTATCCTGAGCAAGATTAATCCAGTCTCTACCATCTTATCCCACCTCCCTCAAATCCATTTTAATATTATCTTCCCATCTACGTCTCGGCCTCCCCAAAGGTCTTTTTCCCGCCGGCCTCCCAACTAACACTCTATGTGCATTTCTGTATTCGCCCATACGTGCCACATACCCTGCCCATCTCAAACGTCTGGATTTAATGTTCCTAATTATGTCAGGTGAAGAATACAATGCGTGCAGCTCTGCGTTGTGTAACTTTCTCCATTCTCCTGTAACTTCATCCTTCTTAGCCCCAAATATTTTCCTAAGAACCTTATTCTCAAATACCCTTAATCTCTGTTCCTCTCTCAAAGTGAGAGTCCAAGTTTCACAACCATACAGAACAACCGGTAATATAACTGTTTTATAAATTCTAACTTTCAGATTTTTTGACAGCAGACTAGATGACAAAAGCTTCTCAACCGAATAATAACAGGCATTTCCCATATTTATTCTACATTTAATTTCCTCCCAAGTGTCATTTATATCTGTTACTGTTGCTCCAAGATATTTGAATTTTTCCACCTCTTCGAAAGATAAATCTCCAATTTGTATAGTTCTATTTTGTACAATATTCTGGTCACGAGACATAATCATATACTTAGTCTTTTCGGGATTTACTTCCAACTCTATCGCTTTACTTGCTTCAAGTAGAATTTCCGTGTTTTCCCTAATCGTTTGTGGATTTTCTGCTAACATATTCACGTCATCCGCATAGACAAGAAGCTGATGTAACCCGTTCAATTCCAAACCCTGAACTTTCCTAATGGCATATTCTAGAGCGAAGTTAAAAAGTAGAGGTGACAATGCATCTCCCTGCTTTAGCCCGCAGTGAATTGGAAAAGCATCAGATAGAAACTGGCCTATACGGACTCTGCTGTAAGTTTCACTAAGACACATTTTAATTAATCGAACTAGTTTCTTGGGAATACCAAATTCAATAAGAATATTATATAAAACTTCTCTCTTAACCGAGTCATACGCCTTTTTGAAATCTATGAATAACTGATGTACTGTACCCTTATACGAGTACTCCCATTTTTTCTCCAATATCTGTCGAATACAAAAAAATCTGATAAATTGTCGATCTATTATAGCTAAGGATGATGTCATTAATAAGGGTGAAGTGACCAGCTGATTAAGATTTTTTGTCACTTTTCCAATTAGTTTAAGAATGTTGTATTTTGATAAGTTTACATAAGATTGATCGTATTCTTTTTTGAAGACGATTAGCGTGTCACCGTATCAAATCACACGGGTGATATAATTACTTTAGTCAAGAGTAGGACATAGCACGCAGGAAGTTTACCGAGACTTACTGAAGTTACGGATTATGTCTCAAACGTTGTAGTGGTTGTCGTGGTAATGTTGTTTTAATGACCATGATGATGCTGGTAATGATCATAAGGGCGAAAAATTAACGTCTATGTACATGTGTACGTACAGCTGTAAATGAGAACGTAATGTGCCAATTTTGCAAGAGAGGAACATGGGAACATTATCCACTCCATAATAGACATTACAATATCAGATTACAAAGCTGGTTTACTCGTACACTTAGCGGCAAAAAGAATGGGCCGACTCTTGGTCGATAGAAATGCTAAGTTCTATCGCGCGGTTCACTCGTGTAAACGTAACCCACTGCAAGGCATTGCTGTGGTGTCTCTTCATTGAAAGTCAACCGTCTATAATACAATAAACCTTACGAGCAGTGTGTGGCCCAGTGGTAAGAAGTCTGACATCCGTGCCAGAGGTTGTGAGTTCGCCTCCTGGTACGGTACAATTATTATTATTATTTTTTTAACTTTTACTTAATTTATTAGTTTAAATGTGAAATGGCATTTGTTAACAAACTTCGTTTTGCCTGCCTTGTAAAAATATTATTGCCCATCACCTGTGAGCTATTAATAGGTGAGATCTGGTCTGTATAAACAAAAATACTTGTTTCACATCCTAAAAATCGGACGCATATAAAACACAAATAAATAATTAAATTAACAACAACAAACAATTTGTTAATATATTAACAAAACAAGGCTGTGGTGGGGACTAGCATCTCGTCCACAAACCACCTGCATCAACATCTGCCCTCATTCTGCGCGGCATGGAGTCCACAAGATTATGGAACAGGTCTAAATTCTTGACCATCTTCTCCCGTGCATCTAGAACTCTGTCCCACAATTCCCCAGGTGTCCGAACGGGTGGTTGTTCTGCCCAATTAGAGCGTAGGATCCTTTTGACTGCTGCCCACAAATTTTGAAACGGATTCATATCTGGTGAATTTGGAGGCCAGTCGACTAGATCGACATCACGCCTCCTCGTAAACCATCTTTGAATCCGGTTGGCTGTGTGTATCGGATGATTATCCTGCTGGAAGAAAAGTGTTCCTCCTGGATATCGTTTTCGGGCGGAAGGGATCATAGACTTCTGCCGTAAACAGACCGTGGATGCGTTCCAGAAGTCATACCCCATCGTATGACATCCACCCCCAACACGCGACCCTCACACGAAGCGTATCGGTGGTCATTCATACAATAAACTAGGGCAGTACTATCATTGCTATTGGAGACAATTACCTCGTTGGAGAAAATGACATTTCTCCAATCAAAGTCCTGTCGCAGAGTAGCATACACAGAATGTTACTGGAGACAATAACCTGGTCGGAGAAAATGACATTTCTCCAATCGAAGTCCTGTCGGAGAGTAGCATACGCAGAATAACCTATGCGAAACAGGGCAATGAGTTATTGTTTCTGTGCCATCTTCAAGCGTAATGACGAGACAGAACGTTATATTAACAGATAGCAGTATTGCTTGAAAGAGAGAGGGAGGTTTATTATTTATTATAGTTTGGGCATATTCTAAGAGATATCGCCACATAATTATAGCTTTGCGAGACACATATGATGGCAATTTTGTAATAAAAAAAAAAGAAGATTTGGGGAGATTCGAACCTTGAGCTACTACTACTAACTTGTTCAATATACCAACGCCGTAACAACTTACGCTACTTAATGTTTATTTCGCTTTGGCATAATACATGGTTTTCCTGTTCATATTCGCTCCGGTTGATTTTGTATTTATCAATTTTATTACTATTTCACTCTTCAAGGGCCCTGATGTATCTAGAATCAACCCGCCATTCGATTTTATTACATATTTTAACCTCTTAAACAAAATACAGCAAATTTAAATGGTTTAATTATGTGTTACCTAGTGAACTACGGCGTTGACGAGACGAGCATGCGCAATGTATGTCTCTGGAACTTAAGAAATTGTCGGCCGGCCCATTCTTTTTGCCGCTAAGTGTACATCCTTGAAATAATTTGGATTTAGTGAGAACAATGCGTACGGATCATTTGGGTAACGAACCGCTATCTCTGAATGAGGAATCACCTATCATGCAGTATGGATCCTTCATGTTATTGAGGTGAAAGGCAAAGGACAATGTGATTAGCCCCAGTAATATAGTTCGCACCTGTGTAATAATCAGCGTCTTTCTCTTCGAGGAATAAGGCCCGATCTTCTATTGTTAGTAGCCTCATCGCTATGGAGTCTGCCCGTCCGCCCCATCTTTTATGCTACATGACGAGTTCATAATGAGCTATTGTCATGCCTGTCTTGCCCACAGCACACTTAACTTCACGTCCCAGTCGGCTCTTTCGTTCGCATATTTAATCTACCTATATAGCTCATAAAAATATCGATAGTTGCCCAGTGTCTATAGATACTAGAGATTGACTACATTGTTCTTCACACGAAGGTTTTGGAGAGTGTCTTCAATTCAAAGTTAACCTCAGAGTATAGTGAGGGTCACGTAAGAACAGTTCCTAAACAGCAAATATTGCCGTCTTGTCAATGTTGCCAACTGTTACCAGATATCACACGATCCTACGTAAGGTAGGTGTCCCTGATTTGGCCATGCTAAGGTTTGAGAATTTTTCTAGCCGCCATTTTGAAAAAAAAATGTAAACCAATTTTTCTTACTCGTTCTTAGTCTAATGGAATTTCTTAAAACAATTTCCTTTCCCCATAAAAATAGCTTAAATTGTCCAAAAAGTCCCAAATTCCAAAAGTCTACCTAGTGGCCATATCAGGAACATGTGCACATGATATGGCCACCCTTGGTCTACAAATCGTGATTGTTTTCAGTTTGATAGCGCAGTTGTGCTAAAATTAAACAATTTTGGTGTAAAATGAATAAAAATGACACTTAATCTTTTTTATAATTGAAAAGTATAGTCAAAACAGGTTTTTCCATAAAAATTAAGTTTTTCTTAAAATACAAAATTTTTGCGTAATCCCAGCTATAAGGCATATAAATTTGTCAGGTGAAATTGATATGGCCATTGTGCATTTGATATGGCCATGGTGCATTTGATATGGCCATATCAGGAGCAGGTAAGCTTTCACGAAAATCGTTTGATTTTGAACAACTCGTAAAAGATACGCCATCAACTACAACACCAATCAACAGAACATTAAAAACTGAATGGAGTACGATGGTTTTCATGAAACAAGTCTTTGAAAAACATGCATAAAAGAAAGGAGACTTACCAGAGAAAAATAAGAAGAGGTCACATGAAAACCGCAAAACAAGTAACTGACGCCATATTGCTCAACCTGACTGGATGGAAAACGATCAAGTGACATACCTGGATGCCCTTTCACTGGATGCTGCTGCAATTTAGCGGATTTTTTTGTTAACTAACTCACAATAGGGGGGTGGCCATATCAGGAACATGGCCATAACAGGAGCACACACCTTACTAAATGAGTTATTTACTTACTGTACCTTTATGTTGGAAGGTTATTCTAAATAATTCAATAATTTGTAACATATTTTCGTAGGCAAACTATACGAGAAAGGGATCAACATGTTAGGTAATTTGTCTGGCAATATGAAATTCATTGGTTTGATTAAACAATTGGTTTATGAGACCTAACCTAAAAGTGTATTTTGTTTGACCACATGAAATTACTCGTATTAGCACTAACTCCGAAAACTGAATATCACCATGAAATGTATGCTTAAGAATAAGTCTACTTATCTTTACTAATAATAAATCTGTAGCCGAAATTTTTCTGGTAATTTTCGCTTTTCCAAAAATAATTGGTCCTAACATATATAATTAACCACATATAATTAATTTTTGTTTGTATGTCTGTGTCTGTCTGTCTGGATGTTTGTTACCTTTTCACGCGATAATGGCTGAACCAATTTGTATGAAAATTGGAATATAAATTAAGTTCGTTGTAACTTAGATTTTAGGCTATATGACATTCAAAATACTTTATTTAAAAGGGGGGGGGTTATAAGGGGGCTTGAATTAAATAAATCGATATATCTCCCTTATTATTAATTTTCACGCGATAATAGCTGAACGGATTTCGACGAAAATTGGAATATAAATTAAGTTCGTTTTAAGTCAGATTTTAGGCTATAAGGCATTCAAAATACTTTATTTAAAAGGGAGGTTATAAGGGGGCCTGAATTAAATAAACCAAAATAACTCGCTTATTATTTATTTTTGTGAAAAAAGTTACATAACAAAAGTTTCTTTAAAAATGATTTCCGATACGTTTCATTCCAAGCAAAATTTTTATGGGACCAAATTGCACCAAAAACGGATGTGCTCTGAAACAAATGATCATATTTTAATTATTTGCATGTAATAACAATTAAGAAACATGTTAAAGGAATTATCATTGCACTAAATGAGTGGTCTCTGGATCAAAATGATAGCATTTTAATTATTTAAATACAATTTAAATTAAGTAACATATTAAACGATTTATTCTTCTATCAAACACGAGTGTTCCCTGGACCCAATGTTCTATTTTAATTATGTAATTACTTTATATTTATTTCTAATAAGTGCAGCGGAGCGCACGGGTACAGCTAGTGTTAAAATAAATGTATTTAAATGTGAACATTCACAATTAACGAGAAGATTAACGGGAACGTGAAAGTTAATTGTGAATGCTCACATTCAAATGTACTTATTTTAAAAATATTTCCGTTATCGTTGTCGTTTCCGTTCTCGGTTTATTGTGAACCAGTCTTAACTTGTCCCAACCAAGATTCGAACCGGAAGCCGATCGTTTCACAGTCAGGTGTGCTAACCGTTTACTCTACAGCGATTATTATTATTATTATTATTATTATTATTATTATTAATATTATTATTATTATTATCATTATATCATTATTATTAGTAGTATTACTGTTATCATCATTATCGTAATCATTAGGATGATTAAGATTATGATTATCAGGATTATTATGATGGTTATTATTTATTACTGTCTTGTAAGTTATCATTAGGTACAAGTATTAGAAATCTGATTAATTCTTAATTTGTTATTCTCGTTCCTATAACATAGGATAATTATTGTAAATCATATAGGCCTATATAATTTTATATTGTAACATGGCTAGAATACGATAATGATTGTTCTGTAACAATAATTTATAACGTGCACACCAATAGAAAGTGTAGTTTTCTATAGTATAGGCTGGTTCAGAATAAACCGGGAACGGAAACGAGAACGGAAATAATGTTAAAATAAATGTACAGTATTAAATGTGAGCATTCAGAATAGTTAATTGTGAATGCTTACCTTTAAATACATTTATTTTAAAAATATTTCCGTTCTAGTTCTCGTTGCCGTTTCCGTTCTCGGTTTATTGTGAACCAGCTTTTAATATTTTCATGTTTCATATCATTGTGTTACAAACAATTTTTTTATTTAGTTGCTATAAAAGATAGCCTAATTACTATAAAGTGTAAACCATCTTGGACTATATAGCCTCATTTTCAACTATCTTTATTAAAATATCAATTAATATTATCCGTCCAATAACGAGTTTTCATGCGTTGAAAGGTTCCGTACAAATTTTACGGAACAAACGTTTGAGTCATGAGTCCTGCGCTAACAGGTTAACTCGCAGTTATTCGAGAACCAGTAAAAATTTTGAGTGGCCATCACTTTTAAAAGTAATTTCCATCCTTTCTCAACATTTCTCTCGCTTTGACCCCCCATCTAACGTGAAAAACAAAAAAGTTTTCAAAGGTGAAAGGTGAAGTTGCAAATGTCTATTCTGAACACATCAATCTCCATCGAAGTTAATATTTTTTTTCTCACTTTCCAAAAAAATATTTTCAGTTCGATTTTTTTCCTATGTTTTCCTTAGACATTGAGCTATCAATCCAAAAAATTACAGCGCGATTGATTAAGTATTATAGGAGCTACGACATGATATATATTTAAAGAACCGGGAAATGCATAAGCCAATGCTTCCTATAGGAGCACGGCCCGAGCGATATTGCTTGCTTATCAGTACAACAGTCCCGCATAGACGTCCGAGACTGTCGGGAGTGATCTAGTATCGGTAATCTCGGGAGCAAGAGAATCTCGTGTTCTCTATCAATGAGTCATTTGGCTACGTTAGGTACTCGCGCACTGGGCGAGACTGCGGTGATTACGCAACCGAGAACGGGCGATAATATGAGGCAGTCTGCCCGACTCTACCAAGTATGTTATATTTATTTACATTTATCTGATTATAGTCTTGAATTATAACCATAATGCAACACATAAAATAAGTATTATGTATTAATATTTTGTGTTGTATCGGAGGTGGCCCCGGCATTGAGCTGATCCCTCATCCGGGGAGGCCCTCCATGTCCTTGTGTGGTCAAAAAAGTATGTATGTGATCCATAGTAATTCCTCTCCCGACAGGTCGCGGCCCTGCAAGGCCCGGGTGGCGTGGGTCGTGTAAATGTACCTAGAAGGGAGAGGTTAAACTAAGGGAAAGAAAGAAAGAAAGTATTAATATTGATACTGATATTAATTAATTAATTATTAGTATTTTCAAATTTCACTAGCTTTCAGTAACCGGCTCAGAAATCTAGTACACTTTTAATTTCGTGGAACTCCAGTACCGACAACATCTGTCTCAGCTGTCAACATAACAGTTACAAAATCACTACCGGTACCATTTGTAGTATTTGTCGGTATCGAAATTCGAAACGAAGTTGGCAAAAGAAAATTGAACCTGCAAACTAGAAAATCACCATAATCTACTAGCATATCTAGTAATGGGGGGAAAATGGTTAGGTTTCACCCTCAGGGTATTAAGTAAGCTGATCCGGAGTATAGTCTGTAATAAGTTTCAAAACATCAAACCGTACGCCAGTTACTAGAATATTGAATCAGGTTCATCCAGTTGTGTAACCTATAACCTCCAAATATATTTTAATATTGTCTATCATGTCCATTAAGTTGGTTCTCTGTTCTATCCAAATTATAGGCTATATAGTAAGTAGGTCTTTGTTCTTGAACCGTAAGAAAGAATCGCTCGCGACCGAGGTGAACTTTACACTATAAACTGTCTTTTAAAACGCTTCTTGGTAACGTACTTTAGAACACATTTCACCCTTACTTTTAGAAAGCATATCACTACTACCATATTAATATTGATGTGATAACAATAATACTTGCTTACGAATGGCTTTTAAGGAACCTGGAGTTTTATTGCCGCCCTCACATAAGCCCGCTATCGATCCCTATCCTGAGCGAGATTAATCCAGTCCCTAGCAATATATTCCACCTCCCTCAAATCCATTTTAATATTCTTCTCCCATCTACGTCTCGGCCTCCTCAAAGGTATTTTTCCCTCACATCTTCCAGCTAACACTCTATACGCACTTATGGATTCACCCATACGTGCTACATCCCCTGCCCATCTCAAATGTCTGGATTTAATGTTCCTAATTATGTTTCCAGAATTAAAAACTTAATGACAGACTTCCCTGTATATACTGTATATTATGTACCATGTATTGTAAAACAAGTTTATTTCTATCCTAAGAGTATTTTTCTATTTTATCTTGGTTACTATATCAACATGACCTGCACTAATTTATTTATTTACTTATTTACTTATATTTAATATGCTGTACAACAGCCAGAGGCCAATTAAATTTCAGCACAAACAATATAACAAAAACATTAGCAATAATTTACAATAAAAGTACAAAGGAATAATTAAATTAATGGCAATTAATTAAAATGATAATTACAAATGAAATAATGGAATCATAAATGAAGAATGGAATCATATAAAATAGTATTACAAAGATATACAAGATTATAATACAACTATAATAATAACAACGAATGGACGGGATAAAATGGATGACTAAACTACATAGCATATACTACTAATAATAATTTAATATTAATCCATCAATCTCAACATCGTCTCTTTTTTCACTCAGCTATTACTAGTATTATTATTTACTAATTTTATTATCATCTTTATGTGAGCTTTTTTCTTAAGTATTTTATCTACGAAGTATGTATATCTATGTAACGGAACTGTCCCCGAACACGAGCTTTGCTCTTTCGGGGTATTTTAATGTAACGTTTTTATGTAGGCCTATATGTTATTATTAAATAAAATCTAAATCTAAATGTTAGGTGAAGAATACAATGCATGCAGTTCTGCGTTGTGTAACTTTCTCCATTTTTCTGTAACTTCATCCCTCTTAGCCCCAAATATTTTTCTAAGCATCTTTTTCTCAAACATCCTCAACCTCCCTTCCTCTCTCAAAGTGAGAGTCCAAGTTTCACAACCATACAGAACAACCGGTAATATAACTGTTTTATAAATTCTAACTTTTAGCTTTTTTGAAAGTATATGTATATATTAGTAGACTATTTGACTATGAGATTTGTAATCAATTTCGAATTTTCATATACGAGTATTAGAATAGTATTGTAAAATCTTTGTTATTGTATGCAATTTTTGCTTGTAATAAAAATCTTGTAATCTTGTAAACTAGATGACAAAAGCTTCTCAACCGAATAATAGCAGCCATTTCTCATATTTATTCTGCGTTTAATTTCCTGTGGAGTGTCATTTATATTTGTTACTGTTGCTTCAAGGCATGTGAATTTTTCACATTTTCAAGGGATAAATTTCCAATTTTTATATTTTATTTCGTACAATGTTCTGGTCACGAGACATAATCATATACTTTGGTTTTTTTTTCATGATTTACTTCCAAACCTATCTCCTTAAGGCCGGTTCACAATAAACCGGGAACGGAAACTACAACGAGAACGAGAACGGAAATAATGTTAAAATAAATGTCTATAGATGTGAACATTCACAATTAACTCTTGTGAATGCTCACATTTAAATACATTTATTTTAACATTATTTCCGTTCTCGTTCTCGTTGTCGTTTCCGTTCCCGGTTTATTGTGAACCAGCCTTTACTTGCTTCAAGTAAAACGCCCGTGTTATAATAGCAATAATATAGATAATAAATAATTTTCATCATTTCAAGGATGGAGTCTTTCACCCGATCAGGCCTCAGACCTCACTTTTGTGAGAGCTTTGGATTAGAGTTGACGCTCAGAAGTAACGGAACTCCTGGCTGCTTATTCAACAATCAACACCAGATTAGGGAAACATGTGCTTCCATATGGGAGGGAGGTAAATCTACACTTTTCTGTTTGGAATTGAATCCAGCTCTGATTGAATGTTATAATAATCGGATAAGCAAGAGAGCCACAGTCCAGGGTTGGAACTTTACGCGTAAAAAAGGTTATTTAAATTACAGTAAATTACGCGTAAATAATGCGTAATTTACGTAATAAATGTAAAATACTTAAAAAACCTCCAAGAACTTTTATTTTTAGTCTTCCTTTGTTCAGTTTGTGGTAAAAATTTACCGTTTGAATTACCAACAAACCTAGCTTATAACTCGAGGATACCAAATTACTGTAAAAAAATGGAGACCTTAAGAAGATTTTGTAGTACATACAGAATGAAGTGAAAAATTTCTACACAGAACTATACAAATGGCCTACGACCAACAAAGATAGTAATGCCAGTGGAAGCGAAGATTAAAAAAATAAGTTTATTAATGTTCTGACATACAAAAGGTCTATTCAGTCATGCTTCCCAACTCTTTGATGATTAGTAATTTACTACATAAAATTTGGAAAATGATTACATTTAATGAGTTATTGTTCAAATCATAATAATTACCTTAAACTGTTATACTAAAAAAATGCCTTTATCATAAAATCGTTTATTTTTAAAACCCCACAAGTGACAGAAACAAAACTTTCGGGAAATCAATAAAAACTGTTTAGTTTAATTTTATTTTAATTGTTAAAATGTATTATCAAGTGATATTATTTGCTGAATGTTAGGTTTATTCACTATTAGTTGCGTTTTATAATATACAGGGTGATTCACGAGGATTTACCGTCCTTTACGGAGCTTATTTCCGAAGACATTCTAAGCAAAAAAAAAAAGTCATATAAACATGGGTCCTATTCTCAATATTTACAGAGTTCGGTTTGGTTATAGAAACGCATTGCTGTGAACGCGTGATCTTGGTGAGCGTGCAGTCAGCAGCCAGCGCGAGCGCTACGGAAATCAAAGATAGTCGTATGCAGTTACGTAGAGCGACGAGTGCCGTTCACAAGCGTGCGGCCAAGGGTACTCAAGCGGACGGCGACAGTTTTAAAAATGTATTGTAAACTCTCAAAGACTGTAAATTAGGATGCAAAATTGAACTGCAAGTAATTAAGTGTGTGAAAGTGGTGTGATTTGTAATAATTGTCTGTACAGTTTTAGCTTCATAATACTTGCCAATTAAAGAAATGATACTTCCGAATGCTTCATTCTCTATTTGTATTATTCTTTTACCTTCAAACTAAAGAAAAAACGTATTTTACAAACAACTTTAAATTAGTGTAACTCTGAAAATATTGAGAATAGGAACTATGTTTATATGACTTTTTTGCTCAGAATGTCTTCAGAAATAAGCTCCGTAAAGGACGGTAAATCCCCGTGAATCACTCTGTATGTAAAGTCTCTCAAAAATTAATTAGGATGTTGAGGGGTTTTTCCAAGAAACTGAAAGTAAGCAAAGCAATGCTGTTTTACTAAGTATTAGATTGAATGAAAGTAATTATGAACTGAACAATGTTATAATCTATGTGAAAACTACAGTATAAAATCACAAAAAAATATATTTATTTTTTTCTGCTGCAACACATATTTCTTACCTGGGCTTAAAAGGAATTAAGTAATATTTATATTTATATTGTTCGCCTATCAAATTCTCCAGTGATTATGCTTCCACCGTATATAGTCCATACTATAGAACGTCCATATGTTAAAACGTCCATAAGGTCAAAATGTCCATACGGTGAAAATGTCCATGTACAGAGTGATTTATATAGAACTGACACATTTCTTTCTTTAATTATTCCGTTGGAAATTCATTCAATGACTCAATTTTAGCGCCAAATTAAGCAGAATGTTCTGGAGTTTCGATTCCTTGTCACTAGATGCGCAGATGTTTATGTTTTATTCCTATTGTTGGCAGCACTGACCCAATTTTAGCACCAAATTAAGCAGAATGTTCTGGAGTTTCGATTCCTTGTCACTAGATGCGCAGATGTTTATGTTTTATTCCTATTGTTGGCAGCACTAGCTGCGCAGATGTTTATGTTTTATTCCTATTGTTGGTAGCTGTTTTCGACATTTTGTGTCAACGTGAAAATGCAGTACACATTAAATCAACGACTCTTTATGTGAAATCACAGAACTCACGCCATTGGGCCATCGAAAATCCACATGTCATCCATGAAGCACCTATGCACCCGGTTAAAATCGGAGTTTGGTGCGCAATATCCGCACAGAGAATAGTGGGGCCAATTTTTTTTAACCAGACTGTGAACACTGCAGAGTAGCGACTGATTTTCATGGAGTTTGTTGAGCAACTGGACGATGTAGAGCTGAGTCAAGGGTATTTTCAGCAAGATGGCGCTACATGCCATACATCAAATGAGTCCATGGAACTAATTGCAAGTTTCTTTGACGACCGAATAATTTCCAGGAACCTGTGGGCACCGAGATCTCCGGATTTGATAACGCCGGACTTCTTTCTATGGGGTTGCTTAAAAGACAGGGTTTACGCCACACGTCCAAAGACATTGGACGATCTGAAGCACAACATCACACAGGAGATTCAAGCTATTGACAACAAAGTCCTCCAACGAGTGGCCAGTAACATGGAACGACTTGTTGAGTTGTGCCTTATGCAGGATGGAGGACATTTTCAACATTTGCTATAGAGGTAAATAATCTCCCAAAATTCCTCTACATTTTAGGTATAAGTTGTCGCTAGCACAATTCGTTTTGAAACAATTAATGAAAGAAATGTGTCAGTTCTATATAAATCACTCTGTACTAAACGTCCATACGACAGAAGGCCCATATGATAAAACGTCCATAAGGTCAAAATGTCCATAATGTCCAAGTTCAAAGAAAAATTCTGTTTGAATAGAACACAGTAAATTTTATTCCATAACTCCTACAAATAAGTTATTAATCATCGGGAACCGGAGCCCCACTTTTAAGATGGTAACCAGTACTTTTAAGATATATGATAATTTCTCCATTTTCTTTGTACCTGTTGTAGTTTCTCACAATCGGAGAATTTGTCTTTGATTCGTCAAATACGTTTTATTCGCCGGCTCTTTAATTTGTGTATGGCCCCCTCTTGCTTGCAATATTTGTGTCCAAATTTCATTTTCTTCGCGCTTTAGGCACTGTATAAATCGCCAAATGGATGGATGATGTACAGCCATCACACGTTGAAGATGATTGTGCCAGTCTTCTACCGCGTTGTTTGTGCTCTGCATGTCTTCCAGGCTTGGGAGATACATGTTCCAAATATCTGCACGAAAGTGAAGTGGTACACGTCTTCGTGTCCTCTCCGTACCTCTGACATAATTTACTTCTAAATGTGTGACTATATCATCAATACGCTCATCCATTTGTTCACTCACCTCTGCAAAGACTTCTTGTACAGGGACACCATTTTATTTTTACTTGCATTTTTATTGTACCTGCATTTCTGAATGTACTTCACTCTCACCCCTTCACTAATGTCCTTGCTCCCGTCAGACACACAAACTTACGGCCGCTGTTGCATTCGAAGTCTTCAAGCAGTGAAGTAAACACTGCAGTGTATAGTGTGTTTCATAAATATGATTGCGTTTTCTATAGAAGAAAGAACCTATATTAATAATATCGTACTAAAAATTATATTCAAGAAACGATAAATTCAATTTCAGAGAATATGCCTCAAAATGTTTTTAATAATATGCGTACTGAATTGAAGCCTGCATTGTAATGAACGGCAACCATTTTCAGCAACTTGTTTAAAAATTCAGATTAGCTTATTTTGAATTGAGGTGGCTAGAAGCAAAGGAATGCTAGTGACATTTGTAATAACATGAGTTAAGTGCATCCAGTGTAAGCAAAAGTATCTAAAATTTTAGTGGCAAAGGGATATTTTAATCGCATCACACATTAAAATTTAAATAAAATATTTCACCGATTTTACGAAAGCTTAAATATTTAAACCCCATTTTCTCAAAAGTAACTTAAGTGCACTTACAGCCCTTTACTTATGACCCCCTCAATTTAAATGCACTCTCTATATTGTATGATAACATCAATAATTAATATGCTAAATAAAGTAGACATTACATAACGAACATAGCCGCCTGAAAAGTTGAGTTTTTGGAAAAAAATGTTACTACTCTACTGTATTTTGATAAATTCCGTAAAAGTGATGATCAAACTGAAAATCGTAATATCGTATTTCCCTACAACATAAATGGATACACTACTTTTCTCTCCTCCTATACCTAGTAAAATGATTTGTTTACATATTGCACTAGTAACATCAAACTCCTGTAATGGAAGGGGGCAACAGTGTTTCCGAGTATAGTCAGGTTAATGTTAAAAATGTTGGTAAAAATAAAGTGATGTCCCTGTATATCACCGAGCGGGATGAAAGGGAGCGCCATTAATGCGGTGACATCTTTGCTATGGACATTTTGACTCTGTTCATCAGAGTAAAGTGGACATTATAGAACTATGGACATTTTGACTCTGGACGATTTAACATGGACATTTTCAACGTAGACATTATTTCATGGACATTTTGACGTATGGACAGTATAATCCTGGACTTTATGTCTGGTAAGCGTGATATGGATCATAATTGATAAAATTGATTGGTATAAAAAAGATAATAACTTATTCAAAATTCGATTCAACAAAATCTCATTGTAGTAAGATATATAAAACAGGATGAATATAATTTTACCTGCATTATCTCAGCATTTACCTCAGACAGTACATCTCACTTGACGATATGTGTCTGATTATGATCAATATTGTTGTAGCCTATACATTTCAAGTCTGATTAGTGTAATATGTTACTAATCAGCGATGTATGCATTGGGGAGGGGGAAGTAACTGGCCATTCTACCCCATTATCTTCTGGCTTAGTTACCTCATGAGCGATGCCTTATTCGTGTCACTTGTGATGTTTCAACCAATCTTCGGACTGTTGATTAAACATGTATATCTCAGCATTTGCAGAAGAGTAAATTATTGTTGAAGTGTCTTTGTTCTCCTTGTTTGGATGCGAGTTACGAAATCGTTCTGGAAATCTCTGCGATTCATTAGTGAACCTCAACCCCTGGATAGGCTTTGTGGACCGTACTGGTGAAAGCTGAACACCTTAGTCAGAAAATAAGAAAACTCGTTCTCTTGCTATTGGTCTGTAATAAATGGAAACCACAGCACCATCTGGTGCTATGAGTCACTACTACAAAATGATACCCCGTAATTGGCAGCGACGTTCTATTACATGCCTATGGAGAAGCCAATTACAGTTTCCAAATTACAGGCCATTGATCCTACCATACATCGGCATCTTACGTTAGGTTTTCTCTGCAATTAGATTAATGTTGGTGGCAATATTGTGTATAAGAATACCTGTCTTACATTAGCAATGCATTCTGACTTCTTGATTTAGGAACAATTGAGTTTAGAGTAGACTTACGACAAATAAAGTTCACTTCGTTCTGTATATTAGTATCTCTGGAAGTATAACTAAAAAGGAAGGAAGTATTTAGATTTTAATCAGTTATTTTGGAGCTTAGTTTATACAGAATGTTCATTAAGTTTGGAGTATAGGTATTACTAGGGGGCCGGATGTTGATGACCTAATAATTTACTTAAAATGATCATTAAAATGCCCTTAAACTAATAGAAAAATAATATGAAATTAAAAGAAAATGACATTTAAATATTATTCACCGTACTCGCACCACAAATTCTTAAAAATTAGTCACCTTGTTTCAATGACTGTCCTGCAAATCTCGGAAAGAGGAGGCAACTTCCTGGAATTTGGCTAAGATAAAGGAAAAGAACATGCAACAAAATGAAGGTTTTAAGGGAAAAGTATAGATTTTAATGAGGGTTTACAATGTGTTTCAATCAGGGGTGGTCCATGTCAGTGCCTTCATTCTCTGTCTCCTCCTCCTCCCGCTCTCCACTTTTGTTACCAGATCTTCCAGATGAGAGAGTGTGAATGACAAAACAAATTGTGGGCGCAGCGTGCATTCTTGCAATCTTTATGTTAAAACTACTGTCTACTTCAGTAGACATCCCTTCCGAACCATGTTGAGGACACAACGTCCTGTCCAGGACATGGTGAAAGTTTCCCCCCCATCCAAACATAAATTCTAAAGACACCCTCGTACCGACGAAAGAACAGTAGCAAAGTCCTCACTTAGCCTGGTATTCATAGTCGACACTTTCGATTAAAGTGTCCTTTGGAAGACGCAAAGTATCACTTTTCCGTTGCACAGTCGACACTTTGGTGCAAAGGAACACTTTGGACGAAAGTGTACTTCCGACCACACTTTGAGCCGAAAGTGTCACTTCGTAGAAAAATGGCGGACGTCTTGGAAGTTGTCGAATTATTTATTAGAACGTGCGGAAGAGGTAGCACAATTAGTGGACAATATACGAAATCGCTACATTAGAGATAGGCCTAAAGACAATCCCGTAGAATTTTATAATGATATAGAATTAAAAAAAAACGGTTCCGATTTCATAAAAAAACTGTTATTGAGATTGCTTATCCTTTCGATGACCGGTTGACAAAAACGAATAATAGAGGTATGCCAGTGCCTCCAATAATACAGTTATTTACTGTATTAAAATTCTGTGCTACAGATATGTACCATACATTAATATCTGTAATATTATAGTTCAGGTATTTCTGTAGTAACATTCGTATATTTATAACCTCAATTCGATGAAGTGATATGTAGGTAGATATGCCTATATAACCTATTTTTTATTACTGAAACGAATTTTTTAATTTAAATAATATTAAACTAACTTAGCATTGAGAGACCTCACGTGCCTGCCTTCTTTGTGAGCAGATTCCATAATTATATTGGGTTTAAAATGATTTTGATATTTGTTGACTACCTGTATTTTGAGATGTTTATCTTGATGTTGATATAATCATTACTGTTTTGATAATATAATATATTTTCACGCCGGTAAGCAATACATCAGATATGGCTGCTTCTGCTGAGATACTGTCTCTAGTTCAAGTGCAGTCATAACCTCACCATGAAAAGAGATCTCGTACTATTAGGCCTATTTTGTTTTGCATTGTAGAAAAATTTGGCATTAAAAATATTCCTGAACAGCAGGCAATAATGGAAACGAGAGAAAGAAAATAATAATAATAATAATAATAATAATAATAATAATAATAATAATAATAATAATAATAGCAGTAGTAATGTGTTTATGCTCGACCATGCCGAAATGTAGTAATTATACATCTGGTAGCAGATCTTTAATGTATGTCATTAAAGTACACCAACTCATTAAAGGTCAGGTCTTTCAGCCAATGACGACTCAGGTTACAACTGTTCAGCCAACGATAGGTCAGCTTTCTACCGTTATAAAACCGCAAGTATCGATTATTCTCGGATAGGCAATCGAAAGAGAATTAGCGAAAAGTCACGGAGGCTGGAAATCCAATACTGTCGCATAAGGTTATGTTCTGTTACTATAATAATTAGCGTTAATTGTAAATAATATTCAAATAAATTCAATTTGTCATCTCGTTTTTCAATGTCGAATTCAATAATCAAGGTTATAATATTATAATATTATCAAGTCTAACGGGACTACTTCAAGGTCAATCACATTATTGTTCCTCGGAAAAAATCAATACTTTCGCGTCTGCTCACATCTCACAATTCACGACCTAGAACAAGGTCACTTCCGATCTTGTCAGTTACAAATAAAATGTGTACATCTGAATACCGGTAATTTCAAGTTAGAAATATGGTCGAGCATAAAAATTCGTATGAAACTCGCCTATAATGGTAATTAAGAATCTCGTATGAAAATTATGAAACTAGCTTGCGCTCGTTTCATAAATATCCATACTCGATTCTTAATTACTATCATTATAGGCTCGTTGCATAATGTACTATTATTTCATTCTTTTTTTACTTCTATTCACTATTCACGAAAATGACAAAAATGAAAATAAAGGAAATAAAACGATATATCAATGAAGCAGATACGTATAAAACCTAACCTAACAATATAAATTTAATGATATACATACACACACACACACAAAACTTAACCTACTCAGTCTAACTTAACTGTATAAACTAATAGAAGATATGTACAAAATCTAACCGAACTATATAAATCAGTAGAACGGATACATACAAAACCTAACTTAGCGACATAAATCGATGAAAAAGATATGTACGAAACCTAATCTAACCGTATAAATTAATGGATCAGCTATGTACTGTACAAAACCTAACCTAATTTCACCAGCAGTATCACTACCTATTTAATAAAATATTATATATCTGAACCGACTGAAATAATCTAAACTCTCGGCAACAAAAACTAGAAACTGAAATAAAACAACTTTAAATATATATTTTCTTTTTTGCGCGATCAATTAGGCTCCCAATTCTAATCACAAGCATTGTAATTTGTAGGTTACACATTAATTTGTTATTGTTTGTTCACTTGTTTTGAAAGGCATTGTGGGACTTCTGTTACCAACCAAATTATAACTCTACACTTTGCTGGCGTAAAGTAACACTTTGTGTAGTGCACTTCTTCAATCGTCTATGAATACCACTAATATGAAAGAGCCACTTTCGTCAAAAGTGTCACTTTGCAAAATGGTGATATAAAGTGTCGACTATGAATACCAGCCTTAGAAATTTCATTCCTGCTGGCTACATAACCATAAAACAATTTATTTGTAAATCTGCTTTGGAAAAGAAGCTCACGGTAATAAGAATATTTTATACGTCATCCATGCGTTACACTAGTTATAAACCGTTGCTGACCTTACATAATCGTCAACATCTTTTTCTCTCTTTGTTTGAAATCATTAACAGATTTTCTGTGTTGGAATTTAGTTTATGAAGCGTTGTTGCACGATTCTACATGGAAAACGTGGCTACCGTTAACCTCATTCTGCAAGGGTTAGATACTTGACCATCACTGACAATTATAGAGCGCATGTTTTTAAAATAGTTGATATATTTAAAGTGGGTCTGGCTACTTACTCATGCTATGTCTTTGTTCCTTATTAGTCTATTATTTCACTTGATCATAGCATTCGTTGAGCTCATCAACAGGCTAGCACCAGCATGTACTTGTTCACATGGTTGTCGAGACGTGAGGAGCATGCAATTTGTTGAATCGTTTCACATTAGGCGCCGACGTCACTAACAACGTCAGTGGAGATTTTATACAAGTGGGAGATTCTTACAGTAATATTTTCTCTCATAACACAAGTTGCTGTCATATATTATGCCTTTCTGTAAAAGTGTTCTTTGAGGCTGTTAACCATTCGTTTGCTAGCTGCGTAGAAGTACTGGATCCTAACTTTTATTTTGGGGCCATAAAAGAACGCCAATTAAGATGCAAGACATTCAGTGCTTGAAAAAATTGCAAATTATTCGTCAAGTAACCAAACCAATCCCGTGATAAGTCTCATATCCGAATGGATAGATGACGTCTAGAAAGATTCTCTTTCATTCATTCATAGTTTTCTGCTCAAGGGCAGATCTTTCACTGCAAACCCAGCATTCTCTAATTTTTCCTATTTTCAGCCTTTTTCGTCTCCGCATATCGCACACCTAGTAAAATACTGTCGTATGTCGAAACTCGCATATTACATGTTGCTGCTACTGCTACTACTACTAATGCTGCTACTACTACTGTTGCTGCTACTGCTACTACTGCTACTACTACTACTGCTGCTACTACTACTGCTGCTACTACTACTGCTACTACTACTACTGCTACTACTACTACTGCTACTACTAGTGCTGCTACTACTACTGCTGCTGCTACTACTACTGCTGCTACTGCTATACTTCTGCTACTACTACTACTACTGCTGCTACTACTACTGCTACTACTACTGCTGCTACTACTACTGCTGCTACTGCTACTACTTCTACTGCTACTACTACTACTAATACTGCTGCTACTACTACTTCTACTGCTACTACTACTATTACTACTACTGCTACAGATACTACTACTATTGCTACTACTACTGCTACTACTACTACTACTAGATATTACTACTATTGCTACTACTAATACTGTTACTACTACTGTTGCTGCTACTACTGCTACTACTACTACTACTGCTACTGCTGCTACTACTACTGCTACTACTACTGCTGCTACTGCTACTACGGCTACTATCATTGTTACTACGGCGACTACCACTATTACAACTACCAGCTACTACAATCACTACTACCACTGCGTCGACTACTGCCGTTACTAATGCTGTTGCTACCAAGTTACTACTACTACTACTACTACTACTACTACTACTACTACTACTACTACTACTACTACTACTGTCCGTTACTCAGGAGAAGACGAGCGGAAAGAATGTGACCTTCTTGACTATCGCTGTTGATTATTTTAAACATCGCTCAGATAAGCATCCCAGTAGCCAGGTTATTACTCGTGCAGGAAACATGAGTAACAATGCGTATGGAAATTAAAGCTAAGTTGAACAGGAGGAGACCTAATGTTTCCGCTTACTGCAGTACAAATATTGCACGTGTTGTCGTATGTTATCTGTTCACATCCCTTCCTCCTCAGTCCGCTCTCGTCTTCTCCTGAGTCACCGACAGTACTACTACTACTACTACTACTACTACTACTACTACCACCATCAGCACTAGCACAAACTCTACAATTTGTGCTGCATATGATTTGTGCTTGTCATGTTTGTTCGTTACTATGACTGTGCAACTGAATAATTTATGTCATTATATTACATTTGGCGAGCCGCATGAATCGAAACAAGACCGCGATGTATGCATTACTGGATTGAAGAATGATTGTATTAGATCTATATCTGACTCGTGACATGTGGAAGTTTGATGCGTGGTAAGAAAAAGAAAGAAAACTAGAATTTCAGGTAAAGTTTTATATTTATGACTCCTTGAGTTGCAGAAGTTGTGAAATGATTATGATGAAGATGGTGGAATAGTCGTGCAGTGGGATTGACAGGGAAGAAACCTGCTCTACAGCCTTTGTACGCGCATGATGTGTCTTAAGAGATGAAAAGTTGTTTTATTAAATCTCTACTAAATCTAATTTTTTTAGACAAAATTTTTAGATGAAACCGTGTTAAGGGAGTGTAGCAATATGCCGTTAATTTTATTAGAACACTTTTTTATTGCATCTCACAGTTCAGCCATCGAAAGTAGTGAGTGATATATTACAAACCTCACCATTAGTCTAATAATTAATATGTATTATTCTTGTGACAAACGCTTTTTCTTTGCTGACTAGTTAAATGCCTTTTTTATACATGAATTAGTAAGCCAATATTCAGAAAGTGTAATTTCAAGACCCACGTGTTAAAGTTATGAATCCTAACTGTAGTTTTTATTTTTTTTATTGCCACATAATTACAGGTATTCGGATACAAAAAGAGGAACAGGAAAGTAAAAGACAACACCTGGTTAAAAGAAGGGAAAATAAAAATAAAAGAAGCTTGTGTACCAGTGATAGGTGGAGTACGATGAATAATCATTTCTTTGCTTTAACTTACACCTTTCCGTAATTGCAGACCATCTAACAAATTGAAAAATGTGGCTTATGACTTCTGGTGGGTAGAAAGTTGTGCAGTGTAATCGATTTCTGTACAGGAATAGGGAATCTATCTACAGGTTATTGAATATATCGTTGTAGTGCGAGTTCGTTGGAGTAATTCGTATTTCCGGGATGTGTAATCAAAAGTGATTATGGATGGTAAATGTGGCACTCTTGGTGAGAAATTTGTAATTTCAAGCCAGGAACGTGAGTGAAATGACTGCTAAGAGACTGAAGATGCTGTTGCGTTGGCCGAAAGCGGACTGTATCCACTCGTATTGAATCAGAGCCTTTCATAGACCTTTCCAGAAGTCCTGGATTCTAGAACACTTAGAAAAGAACAACTTAAATTCGTATAAGCTGGGAAAGAAGTAGGTCTACATCTAGATTACACAACTTTTAACACTGTATCACGTCTGAATATGTATGATAAGACTTTCTTGTGTTAAATTCTAACGTACCTTGTTTACATGTTTCGACCTATTTTGGGTCATCTTCAGAACTGGTAGTTGCTGGTCTTGGCGGCTCTTGTTTTATTTCCTGTGAGGGTAGTAGTAGTAGTAGTAGTAGTAGTAGTAGTAGTAGTAGTAGTAGTAGTAGTAGTAGTAGTAGTAGTAGTATTTATTTATTTAACCTGGTAGAGATAAGGCCGTCAGGCCTTCTCTGCCCCTATACCAGGGGATTACAACTATAATATGAACAATAAAATTACAGTTAACATTAAATTTACAATTACAATAAAAATTAAAGTACGACAAGCTTACCTAATTAATGAAAGCTAGACATTTTATCATAGAAGTTAAGAACAAAGAATATTTTTGTATTTACTGAATTACAAATTAAACCTACAATAACAAAAATCTATAGTAATGAAATTACCGGATATTGAAATATTTTGTGATAGATTAAGAGAACTATTTACAAGAAACCACGTCTGAACGAGTCTTAATTACTGACCAAGTGCCTAGTAAGTTTGCGTTTGAATTCAATTTTATTTCGACAGTCCTTGATGCTAGCAGGTAACGAATTCCAGAGGATGAGTATGAGGAGGTGCGATGGGATGGTATTGTTAGTATTGTTTCATGGCGAGAGCGTGTGTTCAGATTGTGGTGGGAAGAAAGGTAAGTGAAGCGAGACGACAGGTACGAAGGAATTGAAGAGTTCAAAATTTCGAAGAGAAGGAGAAGTGAATGTAAATTTCTTTTCTTATCTAGTTTAAGCCAACCTATTGCTTCCAGGGATGGGGTAATATGATCATATTTACGAACATTGCTTACAAAACGTACACACAAGTTATGAGCACGTTGAAGTTTCGTTTTGTTGTCGCTGGAGAGGTCAGTCAGTAAACTGTCAGCATAGTCAAAATAGGGAAATACAAGCGTCTGCACAAGGGACTTTTTTAAAGCAAGAGGGAAGGTGAACATTTATCCTTTTTAGCACATGGATAATAGAATATACTTTTCTGCAGGTTTCCGTGATTTGCATGTCCCAGTTGAGATTATTATCCATGTGAGGGTGTATTCGTGTGGTGTAAAGTGGAGTCAAAGAGTGTGTGTGTTCTGAAATTGAGTTGTGTGTTGAGAATTTCTTTGGGGTGTGTTTTTGTGTGTCTGTATATTTCATATTGTTCTAGCGTGTTTAGAGAGACATCAACACAGACATGGAAATACTACACATCCAACCAAAAAGCCAGAAACTAAACACACTAGAACAATATGAAATATACAGACACCCAGAAACACGCCCCAAAGAAATTCTCAACACACAACTCAATTTTAGAACACACACACTCTTTGACTCCACTTTACACCACACAAACACACCGTCACAGGAAACAAAACAATAGGAGCCAAGACCAGCAACGACCAGTTTTGAGGATGACCCATAATAGGACGAAACTTGTAAAAAAGGTACGTTAGAATTTAACACAAGAAAGTCTTATCATACATATTCCGAACGTTTTATAATAATTGCTGCTATTTGACTTTTCGTTCTGCAAAGAAATTTTACAGTGTTACATTTTGTTCGGATCAAATTACTGCACATGAAAACTGCAATTCCTTTAATCATTTGTAATCATAATATTCTGCTGAGCATATTGGAAATTCAATCAATGGCTTTCCCAAAAACACGTTATGAAATGTTTCTTATAAAACAGTTTTTATCTCGAAACGAGGCAAAAACGAACAAAATCGTATTACACTTTCTTGTCTGAAATATCTCAAAGAATAACCCCCTGAAATTAATGACATTACTTACGGTTCACCTATGTATCTTTATCAACATAGGAAACATGCCAAAAATCACTTTTTTTTTTTTTTGGAAAAGTCAATTTTTTCTCTGCTTAAAATTCCAAAATAGTTATTTTTCTCTAGACTAAATAGAATGCGAATACAAAATTAGAATGATACACCACACCCGTGGCCGACTGGTTAGCCTCTATGCCTTCCACTGTGGCGACCTGTGTTCGATCTCCATCTGAGTCATGAAGGAATTTGTGGTGGACAAAGCGGAAGAGAGGGATTTCCCCTTACCATTATCATTCCACCAATACTCCACGGTCACCCTCACTCTGCGAGAACTCCAACGAATCATCTAAAACAAATAAAAGTGGTTGAAAGTTGTGCACATTTATATTTAGTTAAGAATTATTAAGATTAGAATGAAAAACTTTATGCGCAGTGACGAATGTACCGTCTGAATAAAATTCGTGTGCATGTAGTATTGGACATCGACTGCAATTGAAGGGTTTCTTGCAGAAACAGCTAATGTCAAAAAATTCGGAAAATTAGATATTAATATGTATGTATTTATCTATACTGCAAATGGGTAAATAGAAATGCCTGTTATTATTCGATTGAGAAGCTCTTCATCCAGTCTGCTGTCAAAAATCTGAAAGTTAGAATTTATAAAACAGTTATATTATCGGTTGTTTTTTTATGGTTGTGAAACTTGGACTCTCACTTTGAGAGAGGAACATAGGTTAAGGGTGTTTGAGAATAAGGTTCTTAGGAAAATATTTGGGGCTAAGAGGGATGAAGTTACAGGAGGATGGAGAAAGTTACACAACGCAGAACTGCACACATTGTATTATTTACCTGACATAATTAGGAACATTAAATCGAGACGTTTGAGATGGGCAGGGCATGTAGCACATATGGGCGAATCCAGAAATGCATATAGAGTGTTAGTTGGGAGGCCGGAGGGAAAAAGACCTTTGGGGAGGCCGAAACGTGAATGGGAAGATACTATTAAAATGGATTTGAGGGAGGTGGGTTATGATGATAGAGACTGGATTAATCTTGCTCAGAATAGGGACCAATGGCGGGCTTATGTGAAGCGGCAATGAACCTCCGGGTTCCTTAAAAGCCAGTAAGTAAGTAAGCAAATGGGTAAATAACTGGTGGCAGTGGTAACTAATTACACTCAATAAAGACAATAATAAACACAATTAATAATAAATTAATAATACTACTACTACTACTACTACTAATAATAATAATAATAATAATAATAATAATAATAATAATAATAATAATAATAATAATAATAATAAGTAACAGTAGTTTAATAAAATTAATAAGGAGCATCCTAAATTAAATGAAGCACGATCACTTAAAATAACATTTACAGTAAATCTACTAAAACCCACGAGTATGATTTATGTTCATATATGCGCAAGTACCTTTCAGCACTACACTCATTTCGCTGTCAATTCACTCACTGAACTGAACTACGACACATTTCACTGATACTATTTTGATTTCACTAACAATTCAAAAACATTTCATGTTGAAATACTTCGCTCTACCACTAGAAACTATAAAACTTCACTGACACAACACACTTTTTCACTGATACAACACTTCAAATAACAAAACATCAATTACACCCTTTAAATAGTGTGCATAATATACTACCGTTTATTAGTAAAGCCCTTAAGCCCATTTTAAAATATAGTTTTGGTTATTGGTAAAGCCTTTAGTAAATCTGCAGGTCCCTGATAGTAGGATTCCAATCCCTGATAGTGTTACTGTATTCTACGAAAACAGCAGTAGTCATAGTTAGATGGCCATGAAATATTGGTACTTCGTAAAAACGACCAATGTCAGTTAGCTTTCCCTTGGTAACAACTATAGTCATATGACAGTAGTTGTTTTTGCTTGCAAGCAATGTCCGACATTTTATGTTCGAACACTGCTCTTCCACCAGCAAAGCTGCAAGACATATAGCGATTAAGTGCATTCCTTCAGAAGCCAGAAAGTAGACTCTTCTACAGACAGATGAAGAAGAGTCCACACGACAGTGATGATGGTAGTATATAGATGTAGATGAAGAGGACAATAGTGATGGATGGAGTGAGTGAAAACATACAAGTGAACTATGGGAAATGTGTTATTTTTAATTCAGTTGTTCCGTCCTACATGAAAGCTAGGGTTAGAGGTCAATAGGTCTAAGGATTTTAAGCCTAATGACAGAAGGTCTAATTTTGTAAGTCTAATGACATTTTGTCTTTGGAACCAAGTCTAATACAACCTAGTCCAATTTACAAAAATGTCTAATACTACATAGTCTAACTTGCAATGACGTCTAAAACTATTATGCCTGAATTATAACAATACATCTGTTACCTGCATATTATTGTTATTACATATACCTAACTCAGGAGTAAAATACAGTAGGTCTAATGTTGAAATAGTTGAGCAGTAAAAATAAAACTATTTATAGTTCTTTGGAGTCTTAAGTGGTAGTCGAAATTATGAAGAAGAATTTATTTACCTTTAGACGAATTAATAGTATATGTATTCATTTTGCTAAAAATGTTCTGAAACTGACAAGGTACCGTATTACTAAAGAAACGTATGTTCATTAACGTAACAATATCAACTTTTTAGTACGTATTGTTAAAATTATTTGAAATTTACGCATACATTTTATTTAGAAATTTACACATTGGACGTAAATTTTATTTAGACATTTACACAGTAGACGTAAATTTTATTTAGACATTTGGCTTTAGGCATTTTTCTATGTTCAATCTTTCGTACACTACTTTTAACATTTGAATATAAATAATTGATTAAACAAACACAAAAACACACAAAACACAACACAAACACAAGAAATACATCACACTAACATACGAAAACAAAAACACACACAAGATCGCATCCTCATTCAGAAATACAACATAGCATACAGAACAGAAAACACACTACAGAGACATCTCAATACACAAACAACACAAACAAATAAATACAACCACACAGGCATATACAAACTCACATGCAATAGTTGCGACAGTTTCTACATTGGACAGACAGGCAGATCATTCCAAACTCGATGCAAAGAACACATTAAAGCAATAACCAGAGGACACAATACATCTACATATGATAACTAATGCTAACCACACATACAATAACATAAATACAGACATGGAAATCCTACACATACAACCCCAAAACAAAAAACTCAACAAACTAGAACAATGTGAAATATACAGACACACTAAAACACACCCCAGTCAAATTCTCAACACACAGATCAATTTCAGAACGCTGTTATCCCTAAGGTAATTTAATCTTATAATCAACAAAATTGGATCAAGTATTCATAAATAAATGTACGAGTATGTTAAGCAAAAAGAGTTAATTAATAACGCAGTAATTATTCCTGCATTATAAGATTTAACATTTTAATAATAAATAACTAAACAGTAAGAAACCAAACCTCACACACACTATTTGACACAACTCTTCATCACACGAACGCACCCACACAACAGGCAGCGAAGTCGAGATAGCGCCGAGATCTAGTAGGCTCTGAGGATGGTGTCGAATAGCACCGAAACAGCTGTAAGCCGCACATGCTTACATAATTAACACGAGTAAGATCGCCATTTAATCAATTATTTAGACATTTTTCTTTTAGACCTGAGTTATTATTAGACATTTTTTATTAGACTTCGTGTTTTATTAGACCTACTGTCCATTAGATCTGCTGTCCTTAGACGTAATGACCTGAAAGCGAAAGCTAGTGAAGACTACCGCTAACTAAAGTGACCAGTGGCGGCTCGTGATAAAATATTGTGTGTGTTCACAATTTTGTGGTTCCAAAATCGAAGAGAATTTGAAATAGTACGTTTAGTCTAATATGAAATTTCATGATTCCAATGTTTCACTATCGAAAAAAACCGTATATAAATTCAAAACAACATATAATAATAATAATAATAATAATAATAATAATAATAATAATGAAACTCAGTCTTTTTATTTCCAATTTTTCTTGGTAAGCCAGTTTACCCAGTTCTTTACTGTTCAAAATTACTTGAACAGAGTTCATTGTTTACGTTTGTTAAAAATGAATACATACTACGGTTTCGTTGTCTACAAACGCGTGTGTTCAGTAATATATTTTGATTCACAACACACTGATACACTATAGCTTATACCAGTACTGTAATCCCACTCGCATAGATTACTATAAATACATGCCAGTAAATATTATTCTTAAATATTATACACTGCCATACAGATACTTAAATTCATACCACCGCCACAGTCAGCCAGCACGTGTTTGAAAGCCAAACTATACTATTATGCCGACACTGAAGTATAGTAATTCACAAACTACACTCCCGTAGCAGCACTGTACACACATCCACGTAAGTAAACGTTCCTACAGTCAGATGCTGACATCTACAGCCTATTAAATTACCTCCTCGAGATATAGCACGTGAACGATAGGCATCGATGGACCTGACATCTGTAGGATAAATACTCATCAAGTTCACTTAACGCTTTGTGCTCTTGACGAGTCATAAGCGACCAGCTAAAGACTAATTTTCTCCCGCGCATGCGTGAAATTCCTGTAACCATCTCGAAAAGAGCACGGTTTTTACGTGAACGGATGTTGCCAAGTTTACATAAGAAGTTTATGCAAGATGCGGGAAGTTTAAAATACTCGATTCTGATATTATACATCCCCACTACGTCAATACGGTATCAAATAATAAAACTAGCCGTGCATTAATGGAAACAAGGTGTTCACGTGCTCTTGTGCTCTTATTGACGCACCGCCACTGAAAGAGACTGTTAAAGATATTTGCCTCAAATGTGGTAGAAGAATGCATAAACGTATAAGAATAAGCATGTTTACATTTTCTTTCATTAAATAAATAAATAAATAAGATTATTTCTTTTGTAAATGATTTTCAGGCAAAAAGAATCATTGTCAAGATGTTTTAATTTTTGTAAGGGCGTAATTTTTAATTTTCGATATCAAACACTTCTGCAATATTGTTTCTGTCTTATGAACAAAATTTATGAACCAGAGTGCTGCATTGGAGTTAAATCGCTCGCTTGAACTCGGTCGAATGTCGCACCCTCGAGTGAGATAAGATCGGTCGTGATACGCTCGTAATAAATAGAAGCACAGTACAAGGTCATTTCACCGACATGTCTTATCTTGTATGGAAGGCGACAGATAAGATACACATATGTGTTGCCCACACGGTAAAAATAAGGCTTTATTTTCTGCGTTTATGACAAACGTCTAATGGAACGTACCAAAAAAGTAACATGAAGTTATAAATAAAATAGTATGAAAAACTTCGATATACAGTTATTATTGCTAATTAATAATTATTCAATATTTGATATACCACATATATATAATATGATAGGTCCATACATAGTGTTCCGCCTATATACTGTGACAATTTGGAAACGTTTTACAAAATATCATTGATATAGCAGTAGATTAATAACAATATTAGTACAGAGATAACGTCACAGAAAATATAATAAAAGGAATAATCATGCTGTACAACTGTTACAGACGCAAAGATTGATACACTAATTATTAGAGATTATTATTATTATTATTATTATTATTATTATTATTATTATTACTACTACTACTAGAAAACTTGATACGGTACTTCCTTTATCGTGATTGTGTTCTTCGTTTATAATAATTACATTTATATCCAATAACATCTATCAGATATGGCAAAAACAAAATCACTCGTGTGTGTGTGGGGGGGGGGGGGAGGAACATTTACCTACAACATTTATATTACATTTTAAAGCAAGTTTTGTAGTTGTACTATGGAGAGGTTAGTTAAACACTGCAAAATTTTGAAATGCTAAACATCTATGATGTTACTACACAGTTCATCACTGTAACAACAACGAATGCCTAACGCTCGGCTTATACCGTTCGAGGATTTATCGCTCGCTACAGTTTTATCCATCATGCATGTGCGCTACCTATCGGATTATGCTATGAACTACTTGGCGCTCGAGCGAAAACGTCCGATGCAGACCTCTGATATGAACATATTACCAGATTTCATTGTGCCTTACAATCACATTTACACTGGTTTTTGTCCCTCCTGAAAATTTTACTATTTTCACATTGGTTTTTGCCAAAATCCCTTCAATTTTAATCGTTTTTGTATGTTAACAACACTAAGAGCCAGTGGCGTAACATGAAATTTTGAGCAGGATAAGCTAACTCAAGTTGTTTTTCTTGTACATATGAGAAAACGTATTACAAAAAATATAGTCTTAAAATAAATAGTAGTCAATGTCAAGTCAGCAGTCCGAAGATTGGTTGGAACCTCGTAACCCAATAAGGCATGACCTCACATGGTACGTAGTAAAATATGATTTCATATCTCTAACAAATAGACACGGTCATTTGTTTTTTAAATCGCACTTTTGTTCGTAAGTCAGTCTTGCTAATAGAATTGTCCTAAAAATTCAAGTAAATTGGTGTCAGGAACTGTTATTTCACTCATTATTTATTATATCAGCCACAATGCACACTAACACTTCAACTGAACACAACTCACGAAAGGGATAACTCGGAAACTACATTATTTTCAGTGTAAAAGCTAGCTTCTTGCGAGCCTTGTGACCAGTGTAGTTTAGTTAGAAAGGGATGGAAAATCTGCGGGGTGGGTTACACAGAAGAATGAGTGAAAGAAACCAGTCTGCTTGGAAGCTGGTGTGTGCAGGCTTCTTGTTTACTGCTGCGTCACGAATCATCCTGAGCTGCCGCATCACAATATAAATGATTGGAATGACCTACCTGCAGCGGTCTTTGAGGGCTGTCCTTCCTTAAGGAGATTCAAGAATAATTAAAAAAGTTGTGTATAAAGTGCAAATTAAAATTAAGGTGACATTCAACATTTAATTTTTTAAGGTGACATGTATTTATCTAGCCTGACGAGTTTACTTCCTTGGTTTGAATTGTAAATTATTTAAAAATAGCGTGTAAGAGGGCCTTAGACTAGAAATGTTTATTTTAAATGTAGTTCTGTTTATAAGTATGCATAAGGATGTAATTATTTGACTTATTTGAACTGTTGTATCAGTGAAGCGAGGTGAGTCAGTGAAGTTATGGTTTTACAGTGCAGTGAACAGTTCCGATCAGTGATAATTTATAGCGTCAATGAAATGTGTTCTATAGTGTCAGTGAAATGTGTTACAGAGTGTCAGTGAAATGTGTGCTGAAGTGTCAGTGAAATGCGTCATAGTGCCACTACAGGGAATGAGATGAGAGTAAAGTGAAAGACTATTGAAACTTATGTAGGACCTATACATAATTATGTAGGTTGTATTGTAAAATTAGGTATTTTATTTATGTTTTATTATTATTGTGTTAAATTGTATTGTGTATAAAATTGTGTAGGCCTATGTGTTGTAAAATTGTATTGTGTATTGTACATTTTATTATGTATTGTTAATATTGTATATACCACTGCCACCGGGTGCTTGCCCACTTGCAGCGTAAATAAATACATACATACATTTAACGCATAAATATAAATTCTGTTAAAATTAATAAATAATTTTGTTCATAAACTGCAGGTTTATTATGAAATTATTATTAATTGGGGAAGCTGAGCTTTTTAGCTTACATTGACGCTACGCCACTGCTAAGAGGGATGTATAATTTTTGCTCGTGCTGTATTTCCTAGAACAATGGCAACTAAGGGGTTTCATTTAAACTCCCACACACAGGCAACGGAGGGGAAAAGTATATAACCATTGCAAAATTATTATCTCAATATCTGTATGATAAAAAAGGATGGAGCATAATTTCAGTGTTGTTCGGGAGATGCGATTAAAAGGGGTGGGGAGCAAACGAGCAAGCACCATGTCGCGGCATCACAGCCAAAGCCAGCGCCGTGGTAATGTGTATGATTGCGAATGCTGGTCACATATGACTCGTGTGGGCGAGGCTTGCAACTACCAGTAAATAAGTGACTTGACAGCTTATAAGACGCAGAGGATGGTACGCTTCATGCTTTGATATACAATGCTGGACTGAGTGGGGGACATGTCACCGAGCCTTCGACTTCACCCTTCGGTGCCTGTCTTAATTATACGCGTCTCTGTGGGGAAGTAGTGTACGTAGCTTTAATTGCCAGAATAGTGTCTGAAGGTTGTGGTAACCCCATACTCTCATCATCGTAGAACTGGGTCTTCTATGAGTGATAGTTACACAAGAAGCGGGGTACTTGTATTTAGAAAAAAGTGGCAGTGAGCTGACCTTAAATTGTACAAAAATACTGAGAGACTTGAACTGCTTCAGGTCGTAGTATTCAACGTGATACCCACTGTTATGGCACGTTTAACAATTTTTTTTTGCCGTCGGTAAAGAATAATTCTTTAAAAGAATCATGAAAACTTGAATGAAAATTATGCATTACGGAGCTGAGGCGTTACTGAATCTTCGATACGTAATTTGTACATATATATATATATATATATATATATATATATATATATATACAGTGTCAATCAGTCTTATTCGTACAGGTGAAAATGTGTAACAACTTTGGTGATAAAAGACACATAAAATGAAAGTATTATATTTCTCTTTGAAAATTCTGTTCAGTAGCATTATGAATGCAAATAAAACAAAAAAAAATAAATTTCCATATGTACCGCAAACATGTAAATAAACAAAATTTAACAAAATATATAATTTCTCTACCTGTCATTTATATTCGTACACTTAGTAACAAAATTAAATAACTATACAGAAATAACATGAACAATTACGTTCTAATACCTTGTTGCATATCCTCTGGCTTTGATCACTGCCTGACACCTTCTGTGCATGGAATTTACCAATGTTTTACATTGCTGCGGAGTGAACTTTCGCCATTCTTCCAGCACAACAGTTTTGAGGTGTTCTTTGGAAAAAAACTGTATTTTTATATACATTTTCCTTAAGTCTGGACCACAAATGCTCGATAGGATTCAGATCGGGTGATTGAGGAGGAGTATGGAGTTGTTTCAGAACGTTCTACATCAACCAGTGTTTGTTCATTTCGGCCGTATGTTTGCTGTCGTTGTCTTGCTGGAAAATGTAGACAGGCAGCAAACCCACTTTTATTGCACTTTCCTTGACGTTATTTTTCAAGATGTTGTTGTAGACCACTTTGTCCATAATTCCATCAATGAAGTCTATGTTACCCCCGCCTTTCAAGGACATACAGCCCCAAATCATTATGGAGCCACCTCCATATATCACAGTGGGAAGAGTGTTATCCACTTTGTCGGCCTCATTCTTCTTTCTCCACACTCTATGGGCACCATCGGATCCGAAAAGATTAATCTTGGTCTCATCCGACCAAATAACACTGTCCCAAAATTCTTGTTCCTTATTTACATGAGCTTTAGCAAATTTAATTCTTAAAGCTCGATTTTTCCTACTTACGAAGGGCCTTTTTCTTATCCTTCTACCATGAAATCCATATTTATATAGGACACTCCGCACCGTTGATTCACTAACAGTCTTCCTTGTGGTTTTCGTCACGAGAGGACGTAGTTTCAGCACAACCGTGGATTCGATTTTATCTGTCTTATTTAAAACGTCCTTCCCTCTCATTTAGTATTTTTTCTTTTGGTTTCCTCTTCTGATTTGCAGTAGATCCACGGTATTTGAATTTATTAATCATGTATTGTACTGTGGAATTGCTTTTATTTACTATATCACCTATTTTCCTTAAAGAATAACCTTTAAGAGCCAGTCTTCCTTCAGCTCGGCACTGAGTTCCTTCAACTTGCCCATTTTGAACAGAACTGACTGCTGAAGCAAAACAAACCCCAGAGCACGCGGAAATGCACACTCGCTGTTACCATTAAGGCACGGCACCCCCGAATAGGTCAACATTACTCAAGTGTACAAATATAAATGACATACAGTTTTACTTTCAGAGTAATGTTTTTATTAATATTTTGTTAATTAGGGCTTAAAATAAAAACTGGTTGTACATTAACGTTCTAAGAAATGGTTTTAAAGCATGGTACACTACTATTAGTGTATGAATATAATTATTTTGTACATAAGGTTGTCTTATTAATTTAAATTAGATATGTACGAATAAGAATGACAGTCACTGTATATATACACACATACATACATATACAGAGCGTTCGCCTACGGGTGGGGCCAGGAAAGCGGCATGTACTGATACGCCGCTTTGTGCGCGCAGTTGTTGAGACACGCTCGACAATCAAGGACATCAAGGTCGACAAGTTATCAGTTGTGAGCCAGATGTTGCAGTATTTAACACGTACAGTGCAGTTTCTTGACACAGTTGCATAAATATTCAGTGTGTGTGTGTAAAATTGGTTAACAATGCAAAACGCAAAATTCACGCTTGAACAAAGAGTTTTTATGTATGATGCATATGTGAAAGCAGAGTCATGTAGAGAGGCGCGTAGGCACTTTGAAGTGAAATATTCGGGTGCTCCAATTCAGGGTAGAGAAACTGTTAGACGTCTTGTTAACAAATGAAGGACAACAGGGTCGATAAATGCTACAATTTGTAAGCGAAAACGAAGAGTATTGACGGGAGAAAAAATTGATGAAATGAGTACATCATTTACACGCTCTCCTAATAAATCTCTAAGACTTTTTTCACAGGAAGTTAGTGTTTCAAAAACATCAGTCTTTACTGCTGCTAAACTTTTAAAATTAAAACTCTACAGAGTAAGAACTTATAGTATAGAAAGCGGAAGCTTACGAATAGACAATTCCCGCAAGCGGCACCGCAGGCAGGCCGCTTTCCTGGCCCCACCCGTAGGCGAACGCTCTGTATATACACATACATACGTGCATACATACATACTGAGTGTTCATTTCAAAGTGTGCCATGACGTCACTGTTGTGAGTCAGCGATTTGAAGCGAGTTTCAGCTTTTATGTCAGAGAAGTTGCCTATTATTCAAGGCGTTCAATATGAACTTGAGAACGTGTACGGTATAACTTGAACGTCGTAGCAACAGATGGCGGTCTGTACGGTCTGTGTGCTACCATAACCTCTTTCGAACTGTGTTTTGCGCGGGCAAGTCATACGCAGGGTATTTGTTATCATCGGTTGCGTACGGCAACATTCCACAACACAAATCAAATGCTCCGTGTCCATGTTGACCGTCCAAGTTAATGTCAACAAATACGTAAGTAATCGTCTTAACCCTCTCCCCATAAAGAAAAAAACCCACTTCAGTACGTGTTTCCAAACAGTTCACATTCCCGCCACTACCGGCGTTACCGTACGTATCGGTAAGTACCCTTCAGAATGAACGTCGTACTTGCCAGGCAACTTCTCTGGCACATAGGTAATACGCCTTTGCGGAAGTGTAGGAAGATTGAATTCTCTAGGCTCATCGGCTAGCCACATGACAACATACACCGAGCCATGACACACTTTGAACTCAACACGCAGTACATACATACATACATACATACATACATACATACATACATACATACATAATACATACATACATACATACAAAGATATGGCAACAAAATATAAGTTTTTGTGGGGTGACGCCTCACTCTGGTATCATTCTAGGGTTAATTTCATTGTTGGTGAATATAGTATGCAGTTCAAAAACGCTGCATAAAATTCTTTCAAATTCGCAAATTATTATTATTCTTTTACTGGCGACAAATAACTTCTGTAGCTGAAAATACCTTCAAATTGTTAAACCATTTCAGGCACCGTCCATTTTCTGTCTCGCGATTGACCTAAATTACTGTTACAGTTGACAAGTCTTGAAATTCGCATATGATTATCGTCCAGGATAAGTAATTTTTACAGCTGAAGATCTCTTCAGCCATCGGTGTAGCTCAGGGACAAGTGTCTGATCTCCAGATCCGAGATGGCGCTTGGGCGTTGGTTCAAATCCTGCTTACAATGATTACCTGGTTGAATTTTTTCCGAGGTTTTCCTCTAGATGTAAGGTATTAGTTAATCTGTGACGAATACTCGGTCTCTTTGTGTCAAAATGACATCGATAACACCATTCAGTTAAATAACCGATTAGAGAAGATCTCTTCAAATTCTCAAGTCACTCTCTCTCTCTGTCTCATTAACTTAAGCATTTTTAAAGTAATTTCATTACCATACACCGTCTCAATGACCACGAAAAACTTGTACAACAGTAAATGTCTTTGTATTGCAGATTATTACCATCCTTGTCGCTGGTAACAAACGTCTAAGTTAAAAACTATTAAATAAACAAAAGTAATATAATGTATGAAATGGTTATTTCGGTTTTTAATTTTTAAAGGCTGATTTATTTTCGTGACAAATGTAGAATGTGTTCAAACTAGTATAAATCGCGTATTAATAATTTACTTTCCTTTCTGCAGATGGAATGTTGAGAATTACTTCCGTAGTGGTCATGTAGAATCTAAAATATAGACACGGTATATTAAATTAAAAACAACTGTTTGTTTGAAGACAAACGATTAGCAGTTGGAAATGTTGCACAATGAACAATGTTTGCCGAGGAGAGGATTTTATCTTGGAGTCAGAGACATTAGGAGCGACTGGTGTCTTTTGACACTGACGTTGGACTTCTGCCAGCTTTTATTGAATAATAAACAGCGCTATTATAGTCTGTGTTTAATGCATAAGTTATAAGTCGAATAATATACGTATGATTGCTTGCCTCTGTGGTATTAAATTCACAGTTACCTTTATACTAAATTGTACTGGACGTATCCTTTATCAAACTTGCGTTGTGTAGCATGCGTTTATCATGTTCTGTTGCCGACTAGTTTTTAAAAACAGCACGTTTGTTCGTCTTGATAATACCTCTTTTTATTAACAAACTAAACGGCTAAGCCCTTAATGCGTTTATATTATTATTATTATTATTATTATTATTATTATTATTATTATTATTATTATTATTTACTCATTCAGAAGTGGGATATTTTATATTATTACTAGCCGTACCCGTGCGCTCCGCTGCACCCGTTAGAAATAAATATAAAGTAATTATATAATTAAAATAGGACATTTGATCCAGGGAACATTCGTGTTTGATAGAAAGATAAATCGTTTATTATGTTACTTAATTTAAATTGAATTAAAAAATTAAAATGCGATCATTTTGATCCAGAGACCACTCATTTGGTCATAAAAATTAGTTTAGGAAATACAGGAAACGAATGTACAGAATAGCCTATCAAGTTTTCTGTGCATAAGAATCTATTTTAATCTTACCTGTCCTCGATTCACTCAGAAGTTACTGTGATAACATAATGGCATTATGTCCATCTAGAGAAACTACAATTTCCAATGGTGAAATAATAATTAATTATACAAATCGGTTAATTTAGCTTCCGATATTACTTCATAGAAACGCAGAAACATTATCTGTAGGCTATCTTTCATAGCTTTCGATTGTTGCTGTCCAAGGCCCCTTATAGACGAAGTCATTTTTTATTTCATTATACGGCCTTAGATGGCAGTTATTTTAATTTTAAAACTCATTTATCTCATTAAATATCAGTCCTATCAAAATTTTTCAAAGAGTAAAACTTATCGCAAATTATTTTTAAAGAAACTTTTGTGATGTAACATTTTTCACAAAAATAAATAATAAGCGAGATATTTCGATTTATTTAATTCAGGTCACCTTATAACCCCCCTTTTAAATAATGTATTTTGAATGCCATATAGCATAAAATCTAAGTTACAACGAACATAATTTATATTCCAATTTTCATCGAAATCCGTTCATCCATTATCGCGTGAAAAGGTAACAAACATACAGACAGACAGACAGACATACAAACAAAAATTTCAAAAAAGCAATTTTCGGTTTCAGGGTGGTTAATTATATATGTTAGGACCAATTATTTTTGGAAAATCGAAAATTACCAGAAAAATTTCGGCTACAGTTTTATTATTAGTTTAGATTATTTACTCATTCAGAAGTGGGATATTTTATATTATTATATTAACTATTGATTTGGAACTTACTAGCAATAAAATAAATAAATAAATTATTATTATGGCTACGATTTTTATCCCCTAAAAATTCCGGAAATATGCTCTATAATATAAAAAATAGGCTATGCGGCCTATAACATATTTAAATATTTTTTTATAGTTGGCTTTGGAACAATAAACTATAAAATGACAACCACAAGAGAAAAAAGTGAAATTTCAGGAATTTCAAGGCATATAAATTGTATTCAATACAGAAGATTCTAACTTGTTTTCATAAACTTTCATTATATCTGTATTTTGGGACCTGAGTTGCAATGTACAATGAATACCTTGTGTATACATTTTCAAATGAAAATGATTGTGTATTGTCTGCTAACAAAGCTTTGTACATAGAAAAGCTTTCTCTGCTTCTACTGATAAATAAAATGAGAGTAAATTTAAAATTAATATTATCACTTGACTCTAATTCTCTCGCTGTCTTTCACACACACCCTCCTTTTTCTGAAATATGGCAACAAAGTGGTTTCCCCTACTTCCACATCCAGTTGCTTCAAGTGAAATGCATAGCAATAGAGAAATGTCGTGACTGTTTAGGATCAAGTTCAATTTGCATATTCCACAGAACAGGGTAGGAAGAAAATATTGAAATCTTACCAGACAAAAATGAAACAACGAAAAACAACATTGGATATAGACAAGTGTGTAAAAAGCTTCAAAATATAAAAATGTGTTGAATATGACTAATAGATTATTAAAATATGCTCTGTCAGGATAAAACTGTCAAATATGCACAAATATGCTCTAACAAAATACCTTGATTTAATTATATTATATTTTATATTATATTATTTAATGTACCAAAGTACATATGATATTTCCATGCAGATATTCTGCGTCATCATGCGATGACGATAATATAATATATGATATGAGTAAATCACTTCGTGATTTAAGACGGCGCTTATTCCGTCGGATCCCGGCCAACTAGTCACTCATGACGAGTGCACCTCAGCACATGTGTGGACTTCAGTCCTACGTTCATAGACATCTATGACATCCCGGCGCCGGAGAGAATTTTTCTCCGTTCCATTACTCTTTCATTGTATTGATTTAATTAGTTTATTTCGTAAAATGGATTTCTGTATACTATAGCAACTCATTGACCTTATAAAATATGTTAAATCATGAAAATCCTAGCCGTAAATATTGTTATTATTGATATCACTGTTGTTATTATTATTATTATTATTATTATTATTATTATTATTATTATTATTATTATATTGTGTTTACGCAGATAGTTATCGATCACCGTATCTCAAGCAGCGAAACTGTAGCTACACCACTTTTGCGTCTTTGAATTTGTCCATAATTCATCATATAGGGTGGATTTATTTATTTATTTATTTATTTATTTATTTATTTATTTAATCTGGCAGAGCTAAGGCCAGTAGACCATCTCTTCCGCCCACCCAGACTCTAATTCTAATTGAATACAGTTGGCTTATAATAGTAATTACATTAATATCTAGACCATAAAACAACATGAAAGTAAATAATGAAAGTTGGATAGGTAATGTTAGTGAGACCATAATAAACATTGGTAAGAAATAGCTATAATAATAATAATAATAATAATAATAATAATAATAATGAGTTAATTTAAATATTTATTCTGTGTTTACATTACACTGTTACGATAAAGACGATTACCAGAGCAATTGTGTAATGTTGATTGGGTAAACAGGAATACTTTGCAAAGATCTACCTCATACATCATCTTTGTGAATTACAATTTTCAGTTAGATTCGGTACTCTTGTATAAAGGTCTGGTCCACACCTATGGAGTAACGGCTAGCGCGTCTGGCCGCGAAACTAGATGGCCCGGGTTCGATTCCCGGTCGGGGCAAGTTATCTGATTGCGGGTTTTTCCGGGGTTTTCCCTCAACCCAATATGAGCAAGTGCTGGGTAACTTTCGGTGCTGGACCCAGGACTCATTTCACCAGCATTATCATCTTCATCTCATTCAGTCGCTAAATAATCTAAGATGTTGATAGAGTCCTAAAATAACCTACTAAAAAAAATAAAGATCGGCACACTAGCCATTCGGGTTAAGTTGCGCTTATGCGGTATTGTACACATAGAAGAATTATTATCGATCTATCATCTATTAAAATTTAGAGAGAAATTGAAGACCTGAATTGACAAAGATCCCAAGTCTAATACTTACCGATGGTTATTGGTCCACAGGGTCTGATAACTCGTCCCTGGAAAGCGTTCATCGTTGGACAGATTCTGAGAGAGATGGTGGACTGAGCGTCTGTGGGTAAGTTTTTTATACTCCTTCTGTTTTTATCTTCCTGCGCTATTTTTGTAATTGAAGATCTGAATTGACAAACATCCCTAGTACAGTAAAGTAAAGTTTTCAGGAGAGCATCAAAACTACGTAGGCTTGCATATAAGAGCATTGAAACAAATGTTTGTGTGATTCAAAATCACTGGCTTGAATTCGAGCCTGGATGGTAGCCTATTCAGAACACAACATATGCCAGATAAAAAGTCAAATTCGGTGACTTGGGATGTTTGTCAATTCAGGTCTTCAATTTCTCTTATTATATTAATTCTCCAATGTAATGGTTAGGCGGTACGAGAATGATGTGTGCCCAGCACATAACGCCTTAAGAGTCCATCGTGATCTGGACCACAAATAACGTAGCAAGTGGACTGGATGTGATAAATCAGTTAGTTGGCCTGCTCGTTCTCCTGACATTACGCCACTAGATTTTTTTCTTTGGGAAACGGTCAAGGTTACTGTCTATCAAAATGTTACAACACCACCAAAGGACATGTAGCGACGTACTATTGATGCCTGTACATAAATTTAATAGACAACACGATGTTCTAGGGCACCATTCATTCGAAGATTGGAGTTATGCATTAATTCTAATGATCACCACTTTGAGCAGGACATGTAGTGTTCTGTTTTAGTAGGAGTACCAAAGTGTTACAAACCCCCATTTCATTTCGGACTCGGAGTAAGTACTTACAGTATGTGTTCTGGAACAAACATCCCCCAGTCACTATTCTTCTTAGCATTTTCTGTTATTCTAAAATTCTGGCCACATTCTCTGAACAGTGTTGCCAGCTCGATTCTTAAATCGCTATGAAACAATGCAGAAACCGCTAAATTGTTATATGCTATTGTTAATATAAAATGAAATTATTTTGCCGCTGTGACTGCTAAAAATACCCGCTAAATCCATGTATCTTCAATACAAATTTAATAAATTTTACCCGTTAAACTAACACAGAAAAACACCAGTCTAGCGGGAAAACCACTGAATTGACAACACTCTCCATGAATCTGTTACAGAAATTATGAATTTGGTGATTTACAGTTTCAATATTGGTGTTATGAATAACCAGGGCCGGGTATTTATGGAAATCGCGAAAATCACGACATAATAGATATACAATAGTTTTACTAATCTTTACGAATTAAGTGATTCTGATTAATAACATGCGAATAAAACTATCGCGACAAATCGCGAAATAGATTTCTAATAGCGAAATATGAACACATTCGCGAATTATTACTATTGCGTCGTTTTATAGCGAATTTCATATTCTGAGTTTTTTTTTTCGGATTTTTTGTACTTGAATTTGTTATTTATCCAAGTAGGCTACATTACATGGTATTCCAGGTGTTCTGATTACATTAGTGAATTCAAAAGACTGAGAATTCAACATTTCACTGATGATTTGAAAGTGTTAATTTGAGGGCTGAAAGTTTATTTTATTTTTTTTTCGTTTTTAATGAATGTATGTTAAATACAGTCTCAATCCAACAAATATTGTCTATTGGCCATACCGCACCTTTACCAGAATCCAACGAAACTTTAATGTTAATTATTTGGAAAGTAATATTCATACTGAGTTAATAGTCCAATTCCAAAATAATTGTAGGCCTATTTTCCAAAATTTCCATTAATCTCCGGCAAGAGTACAAGTCAATCTCCATAAATACCTGCCCCTGCGGATAACATACAGCCACAATTTGACAATGAAATCTGCAATCATATACCATCCTAATGGAAAGAATGGAGGACAATGAATATAACTGAAACATATCCCTTGTGCCCCAAACCAAAGAGCTGACTGGTGAAGTAGGTTTTCTTTTCACCCATATAATGCAGCACGTATTTGAGTAGCACACATAGCATTTGTGTACGGAATAAATGGGAAGTTTAGCTTCACTCTCCCATCTTTAACTCAAATATTTTGAAAAAAAAAAATTGCAATTATACCACTGGGATTTACATCCCTCAATTATAGGCCCACTGTCCGTCTGTTTTCACTCAACTAGGCCTACACGGAAATTTATTGATGCATTTATTGATCTAGCCGAGCCGTAGCGCAGTTATCTCATGGTTTGTATGTGATGGCCAAGCTGCGGATTTTTAGGCACTAAAAACAGTTGAAATAGGCAGGAAAAATAGGCATTTAAAAAAGACACTAACAAATTTCTAATTCTTAATGGCTAACACGACCATAGCGTAGCACTATACACTACTTTCTATAGGAATGTCATCATGGCAGTGAATAATTAAATACTCGTCCAAATGTTGTAATGAGAACTGATGTCTATTGTCTGTAAGAATGTTCTTAAATTGGCAGAAACTCCCTTCCACTTCACATGAAGTGATAGGGCAATAATTCAGGGATCCAATCTCAAATGGGGACCAAACCAGTGGGAATTCAGTAATGTGAATGTATTTTCAAATCAGTGCTTCTAATGACTTTTGCTTTGGCATATCTCCACGGTATACTTCACATATTACAGCAGAAAACTCAACTCCATACTCAATTCACGAACTCACAAAACGGATATACAGTTTAAAACAACTACCCTAGTCAACTACCACAATTATTCATACGGCTTTCGAAATACATTTTTTCTTATTGGTTGATTTTAAATTATTCGATTTCTCCGCGCTCTGGTGGCAGTAAACGTAACACAGAGAATTATCGATAGTTCTATATCACTTCCCTCTGCTAGATAAAAAAGAAACACATTACAGATTAAAACATATCGATATAATGGTCTGTAAATTCACGTATAATATATAATACGGATATTTAGGCAATTTTTAGGCATTTATAAGCAAATAGACATTTAATAGTGAAATAGGCAATTATAGGCACTATAAAATTCGCATATACTTACTTACTGGCTTTTAAGGAACCCGGAGGTTCATTGCCGCCCTCACATAAGCCGGCCATTGGTCCCTATCCTGAGCAAGATTAATCCAGTCTCTACCATCATATCCCACCTCCCTCAAATCTATTTTAATATTATCTTCCCACCTACGTTTCGGCCTCCCCAAAGGTCTTTTACCCTCCGGCCTCCCAACTAACACTCTATATGCATTTCTGGATTCGCCCATACGTGCTACATGTCCTGCCCATCTCAAACGTCTGGATTTTATGTTCCTAATTATGTCAGGTGAAGAATACAATGCATGCAGCTCTGCGTTGTTTAACTTTCTCCATTCTCCTGTAACTTCATCCCTCTTAGCCCCAAATTTTTTCCTAAGAACTTTATTCTCAAACACCCTTAATCTCTGTTCCTCTCTCAAAGTGAGAGTCCAAATTTCACAGCCATACAGAACAACCGGTAATATAACTGTTTTATAAATTCTAACTTTCAGATTTTTTGACAGAAGACTAGATGATAAAAGCTTCTCAACCGAATAATAACACGCATTTCCCATATTTATTCTGCGTTTAATTTCTTCCCGAGGTCATTTATATTTGTTATTGTTGCTCCAAGATACTTGAATCTTTCCACCTCTTCGAAAGATAAATCTCCAATTTTTATAGTTCCATTTCGTACAATATTCTGGTCACATAAAATTCGCATATAATACTTACAATGTCTTAAAATGGATATGGAACCTAAAATCTTCCGCCTTCAGGTTAAGGATTAAAATAGGCATATAGGCATAAATCCACAGCTTAGTAATAACATACAGTTATGTTTGAGGACAGATGTGAGTTTTGAGATGGGAAAAATCTTTAGTTTTCCTCACATTTCCATTCCATCAGTACTCTGTTATCGCAGTATCATAATCTCTGAATAGCCTCATAGTTAAAATAAACTTTAAATAAAGATTCGCATTTGCATCATTATTCCTTTCGTTGACATTCCTTCTTATTTCACTCCATAAAACATGATGTAATAAATCGAGAGACGGACATGCATCCCATGCACGCGATGGACGCGTACCTTGTGAATATAGGATTAATGGCACTTGGTGTAGCTAAAACCGTAGATGTGTAAGAGTTCATACGCAGTGACGTGCATGAATGGCATGGAAAAGAGAGATCCTGATGCTGGAATGAGGAAGATCTAGCCGGGCAAGAAGGCGAAGGCGACATCAGATGAGGAGGCTAGTTGGCTAGATGGGGTCCCATTCATTGTCGTGTGCTGCCGTCGTCGTTACTGTCGTTTCAATTAGCAACACACTCATCTGTATTCATGTGGCATCCGCTTGCTGCAGCAGTCAACTGTACAGTCACTTGTAGAAACACTGGACCCCTGCCAGGTTACTTACTTGTATGCATTCGTTACCTGCTATTGTTAAGGCTTATTTCATTAGGAAGCTTAGGAATGAGCGAGTTGGATTTGTTTCTGGCTTTGAGAGCCGACGTTTTTTGGAGAATAAAATATATTGGGTTAAATAGAACGGGTCATTTAACGTCATACTTTTCGTGACTTGTCGTGTGTGCTTGCTACTACCAGAGCCTTTCTCCCAGCTTCTTATCGGTTGCGCCGTTGCCTGATAAATTGCTAGCTAATTTAAGTTATTTTTGCTCAGAATATCCAAAAATGAGATGGCTTTATTTGTTAAGTTTCTATCCTTGTCTCTTGTCATGTTTCGAATTTTAATCGTGATTATTTATTAGTTTATTTTAGAAGTGCTGAGTTCTTGTTTAGAAAGTGTACATTGGGAAAATAATTAAGGTACACGTACCAAATAACGCCACTTCAGTCACTTTTGCTCTGGAAATAAGTTATGTATAAACACGAAAATTATAAAATAGAAACTGTAATCTTATCTTTACAAAATAGCACAATGAAAATGGATATATTATATACCCAACAAGAATTAGAACTCAAATAGGAAAACTTTGTAAACTGGCGTTATTAGGAACAGGTTGTCCAATTAACGCCACCTATTTTCTAGTAACCTATACACTTATAATTATTAACGAATTATTTTTCCTAAGCAACACAAATTGAACTAAGCGACTAAATTTGAGTTTCTGTTAATAAAAGATACAAAATCACTCAATACTAATGAAAGATTCTTGATCTGAAACTGAAACACCAGATGGATTAGGAAAATTTGTTTTCCAGTGACTCCTTACTTTAAAAAAAAATAAGAGACAATGTGACACAGTAGAAAGTTATTAAACACAAAAGCTTTTAGTTTAATATGAATGTTTTCCAATACGTGAAACAAAAAAATTAAGTTACGGTATGTAAAATAAAAAAAAAAATTAAGAGATCGATAAGCAATTGAACCAATATCATCACTGCACATTCTGAACATTTGTAAGTTGAAAGCTTAGTGATTTTCCTGATGTTTTCACACTGATGCTATACTGTCAGCCTTAGTACTAACATAACCTAAAATTTTGTCTGTAGACCTTTAACGCCACATGGCGTTAAAGCGCTACTGAGTACTTGATAACATGACATGCCTGTTTCTCTAACATTTTCAAATTTTATAGATAGCAAATACTTTCTATACATAGAAGAATGTTTAAGGATCACGAAAATATATAGTTTACTATAGTTATTATTTGCTCAACACACAAAATAAAATATTGCCTCTTACCTTGATATAAGAACAGCCATTCACTATCAACACACAACAGGAAAATGACGGAATATAATGTCACTCGTAAATGTCAGCGGACAGCTAGTAACTCATTTCATCACTAGATTGCAAGCGAATGCAGGCTACAGTAGTGCACTACCGAAAACTTGTGTCGTTAACAAATTTTAATAGGGTGGCGTTAAAGGTATACATGGCGTTATTTGGCTCAGAGACCTTAGTTATACTTATAATTTTCTTTTATGTATCGGTCTAATACTAATAAATCGTGTATAGTTTTTGTACGAGACTTATACAGAGTTGAGACAGAAAACGTTACTAATAAACCATGCATAAGCAATGGATGTATAAACAGGCTGTAACTATACAATGGGAATTGCTTTGCAGTAGCTATATACACGAAACCTCTTGTTTAAGCCTTGTATATAGAGAAAAAATGGCCGCCCCTCTAACAGCTGTTCGTATCGACTGTCATTTTATGATGATGGCTGCCATGTAACCACGGAAGAACAAACCAAAGAGCACAGAATAATTAGAATAATATTGCTGTAGCTTGTACTCTTTGACCAAAATATAATGTGGTAATCGATTAGAGCCAGTTGTACTATCGATACTTAACACGCCACACTAGAGCGCTCTACCGGATGCAATAGAGAACCTCAGATACTTTATTACCTTTCGTAACGAAGTAATGACGAAAGTATGACGTAGCTGTGTAACAGTTATTTTTATTTTTTTTTTAGTAGGTTATTTTACGACACGTTATAAACATCTTAGGTTATTTAGTGTCTGAATGAGATGAAGGTGATAATGCCGGTGAAATCAGTCCGAGGTCCAACACCGAATTTTACCCAGCATTTGCTCATATAGGGTTGAGGGAAAACCCCGGAAAAAACCTCAACCAGGTAACTTGCCCGATCGGAACTCGAACTCGGGCCACCTGGTTTCGTGGCCAGACGCGCTAACCGTTACTCTATAGGTGTGGACTGTAACAGTGTCATATTGTTATGTACGACGTATGTAGTGATTATTAGTAAGGAATTTACACACGACGTATAAACGAGCTACTCATTGTATAAGACAGTTAACGCCTATAGCTATATAGAGTTTTTATTAGTAAGACCGATAATTTTCTTTGTAACCTCATGATACAGTAAAATGAAAGTGAAGGATATCTAGGGAGGTGAGCTATTCAATTCATATTCTTATTTTCGTGCAATGTGCATTCAAATATTTTAGCTAAATGTTTTTTTTTAAATTGAAATTATTGTAAAAGTATTATGGTACGGATGATAATGTAGTAAGTACCGACCAGGCCGCTACCTTCCCGCAGTAGAGGTCAGAGGAACATATTTTCCCGTTAGGATGTCAAAATTTAATTGTAGATGTGTATATACTTGGTAATGTAGGCCCTATGTGCTCTAGATCCCTATTACTGGAAGATTGTAATGTTATATTCGTTACTCAATGATACAGTTGATGCAAGTCACGTGTATGTTTTACTGTTATAAATGTCAAATGCTTTTTTTCGAATAAAAGTGAACATTTCCCTCATGTTTCCAAACGAAACCGGACATTTCCAAAATATTTTTGTGTGTAAAATGCACAGAAAATGACTAAAATCGTGATTATTGGCACCATTGGAACGAGCGCTCATATAAATTGAGGGAAAGAAGACAGCGGACGGACACTGGAAAGTTTTCTTTTCTCAATCGTACCATCAGGGACTGGAATGCTTTACCTGCAGACTTACTAAAAGCTTTACTAATAACCAAAAATGTATTTAAAAATAGGCTTAAGGATTTTACTAATAGACGGTAGTATATTATGCACACTATTTAAAGGGTGTAATTGATGTTTTGTTATTTGAAGTATGAAGTGTGAAGTGTGTTGTGTAAGTAAAGTGTGTTTGTGTCAGTGAAGTTTTATAGTTTATAGTGGTAGTGCAAAGTATTTGAACAGTGAACTGTTTTTGAAGTGTTAGTGAAATCAAGATAGTGTCAGTGAAATTTATCGTAGTTACCAGTGCAGTGAGTGCGTTGACAGCAAAATGAGTGTAGTTCTGAAAGGTACTTGTGCATGTATGAATATATCATACTCGTGGGTTTTATTTCGAATTTAGGGTTAAGATACAAATTAGATTTACTTTAAATGTTATTTTAAGTGATCGTGCTTCATTTAATTTAGGATGCTCATTATTATTATTATTATTATTATTATTATTATTATTATTATTATTATTATTATTATTATGTATTATTATTATTATTAATTGTATTTTTTATTAATTGTTTATTATTAATTGTCATTATTGAGTGTAATTAGTTCCCACTACCACCGGGTATTTACCTATTTGCAGTGTGAATAAATACATACATAACTACATACATACATACATACATACATACATACATACATACATACATACACCATTAGAACAATGGACCTAACGTGCACGATACATAAAATTGTCGTTCTCTTTGGGCTACCGCTAAAGTGAAGGCTCGATACAGTTTTTTTATTTCCTGAAAAAAAAAGATACTTTTTTTTTTTAATGACCCGTTTTGTGCGCAACCTCCACAGTTGAATGAACACGGTTTAAAATTGTCATTTTTCGTCTTCAGTCTTACATTTCACTAGACAGATTTTGATTTTATCCCTTTTTTTGTTGTCATGTCTGCGTCATTTCGACATTTCCATTCACTATAGTGTCGTCAACATACATTAATTTTTGTTGTTGTAAAAGGTGTATCCCATTACCTAGTAGGACGTACTATAAATCCATACGCGGATTTTTTTTCCACTCAGTACAAGACGGATAATGGTGGAATTTCAGTGACGAAGGGCACAAGACATCAAATTAACAAGACATAAAACTTTCATATTCTAGGCGGGATTCGAATAGACGACACGGCTTACGCGCAATGTCAAAGCTACTCCTTAATAGTTCAGCTTTTTGCAATACGGGTGACAATACTTGAGGTTTATTTAATTTTCAGTTTATTGTGGAGATTTAGAAATTCAAAACCGCTGGAAATAGGACCGTTTACCATGCAATTAGCTGTCAGGACACTTCGTTGAAATGCGATGTGGCTGTAGATTCATGTACTGCATATGTAATAAAATATAAAAGTTGCTGTTCACAACTAAACAGCAAGTGCTGAAGGCGTGTAGAGTGGGTTTACAGTCCCATGAATCTTTTAACTACCATGTTAAACGGATGAAAGTGGTCGGTTGTGAAATGCACACTCCTTCCTTGGTGCAGGGGAATGTTTTCTCAATTTCATCAGGAAGAGATTCTGTCTGTTCCGTACCTTCTGGCAAGAGAAACTGTCGTCCATAATCTTATCACGATTATCTTGTTCTTACCAGATCATAGACTCTTATTCACTTCATTAGTTTGATTATCTTCGAGGTTAACCATAGGGGAGGTTTTCTAATTAATTTTAATGTTGACTGCGACATTAGCATAGTATTTATTTTCAACATCATCATCATCATCATCATCATTTGATTTCAGGGATTGCATGCTGTAGATCGTTATGTCCTTAATTATGTATTATATTGTATTTTATTTATTTATTTAACTAGCTAGCTAGTGAGTACAAATTATATTTATAAAACAAAAATGTTTCTAGCCACTACCGTAAGAGCCAAGCTCGTGTACGGTGTGGTCTAACAGTCTTACTAATAAACCGTGTATAGTTTTTATACTAGACTTATGCAGAGTTGAGACAGAAAACGTTACTAATAAACCATGCATAAGCGATGGACGTATAAACAGGCTGTAACTATACAATGGGAATTGCTTTGCAGTAGTTATACTACTGGGTTCAAAAAGTTCCCGGAATTTTACTACCATTTTTCGTATTAATATATGACAAGGGATATTATACATTTGTTTTGTTGGTAACATTCATGATGTCATTTCCTTAAAGTTTGTTGATAATGGCGATTGTTGGTTTTGAGTTGTAGGCAATTGTTTATCATAGTGTTTTGTTTGTTCGTCGCATTTTGTAATTATGTCCACAGAGCAACGTACAAACATCAAGTTCTGTGTTTTGTTACACAAAACTCCTGCAGAGACATGAAGATTGTTGGAAGAAGCATATGGCGAAGCAGCAATGAAAAAAACTCAAGTGTATGCCTGGCATAAACGCTTTTCTGGTGGCCGCGATAGCATCAAAGATGACGTACGCAGCGGCCGACCAACAACTGCAACAAATGAAGCAATCGCTCAGCGTGTGCGTAATGTTGTGAGGGACGACCGACGTAAAACCATAAAAGAGATAGCAGCAGAGGTCGGAATATCAGTCGGAAGTGTACACAATGTTCTTCACAAGCATCTCAACATGCATTACGTGTCTCAGAAGTTAGTTCCGAAAATGTTGTCGGCAGAACAGAAAGAAACAAGAATGACTCTTGCTGGGGACATGATCAGTATGGCTGATGAAGATGGTGATTTCTTAAACAAAATTATTGCTAGTGATGAAACTTGGTGCTACTTGTACGACCCAGTCCCTAAACGACAGTCATCTGAGTGGAAATCGAAAACATCTCCTCGGAAGCAAAAATTTCCTAGGAACACTTCCAAAGGCAGAGTTATGTTGGAAGTTTTCTTCGACTCTCAGGGTCTCATCCACCATGAGTTCATTCCAGAAGGTCGTACTGTAACGAAAGAATTGTACGTAGAAATCCTCCGTCGCCTCCGGGACGCAGTCAGAAGGAAACGTCCAGAAAAGTGGGTAGAAAACAACTGGTTCCTTATGCATGACAATGCACCTGCTCATCGCGCAATTATTGTAAAGAATTTTCTTGCCAGGCACAACATAACTGCTTTGGATCACCCACCATACTCTCCTGATCTCTCACCACCTGATTACTTTCTGTTTCCCCGTCTGAAAAGTCATCTGAAAGGACGGAGATTCAATGCTGAAGAGGTTATCGCAAACGCGACGAGAGCACTAAGACGGGTTTCACAAAATGGCTTCCAGGCCTACTTCCAGGAACTCTACACGCGTTGGCAAAAGTGTGTTGTTGCGGAAGGCAACTATTTTGAAGGGAATGCTGTAGAATAGTGTTTAAGGTAGCCTACGTTGTTTCTATGATACTAGCAAATTCCGGGAACTTTTTGAACCTAGTATGTATACACGAAACCCCTTGTCGAAGCGTTGTATATAGAGAAAAAATGGCCGCCCCTCTAGCAGCTGTTCGTATCGACTGTCATTTTATGATGATGGTTGCCTAGTAACCAAAGAAGAACAAACCAAAGAGCACAGAATAATTAGAATAATATTACTGTAGCTTGTACTCTTTGACCAAAATATAGTATGGTAATCGATTAGAGCCAGTTGTACTATCGATACTTAACAGGCCACACTAGAGCGCTCTACCGGATGCAATAGAGAACCTCAGATATACTTGAACTCGAAAACATGACGGCCTCTCTTCTTGGAATTGGTAATCCCTCATAAACCCCCATCCTCTACTCAACCCATAGCCGCGTGTCAGAAATACAATAGATCCCAGCATTGCCAAATCTAGCAGTCATTGCCTCTACCTGTTGGGTTTCACCCGTTTTCAGTATCTTTTTAGACATTTGTCGACGTGTTGTTTTATACCGTTGTGCGCTTCAATATGTCTATTTATTCCGGCATGATTAATGAGTGTTGTAGCAGATGATCCGCAGCCAGGCCTCCTGATTCACCTGAAGATCCAGGACCATCACAAGAACAAATAACACCGTCGAAGAAAACAGAATATCTTATTTGTAGAGGAGCGTAGCTAAAAAAACAAAGTTTTAAAATTATTCTAACGTTAGAAATTCTATCCATATTGTAATCGAAAGTTTAGGCAGTTTGATAAGTACAAATCTTAATCACTTAACATCGGACGCAACCGGCGGAGTTGGTAAAAAAATTATATATGGGGCATAGAAATTAAGAATTACGATTCACCAACTGAAGAGAAAATAAACTAAAACAGAATTCGGTAAGATAGACGATTTTATACGTGATTTACTTCGTCGAACAGTATGTGAACAGTACGCGAAAAAAAGATATCGCCAACAGCAAATAAACTTACGGAAATATTCTGGCCTGATTTGTACATTATGTTTAAGAATACAGAAAAAATTTCATTCGATTCTATCCAGCACTTTCGGAATTACCAGGAAAAGGGTTTTTAAGGAATATAGTTTGCGAAGAGGAAAAAAAAAGCTCATGCCGTTTTCCACTTAACAGCTATTATAGCCAATGCCGCACTTTACATCTAATACAGAGCCACTGGCGTAGTTCAGTTGGCTGAGTTGACTACCGATCCGAAGTTGCACTCGGGCGTGGGTTCAGTTCCCCCTTTGACTGATTTATGTGATTGGGGTTTTTTCGAGGTTTTTCTCAACAGTAAGGCGAATGTCAGGTAATCTATAGCGAATCCTCGACCTCATCTCGCCAAATACCATTTTGCCATCACCAATCCCATCGACACTAAATAACTTAGTAATTGATACAGTGTCGTTAAATAACTAAAAAAACTAATACGGGTTGTTTTACCTGAATGAACTTCAATAGTTGGTGTAGAAATTTAAATTTTATATTATGCCTATATTTTACATAACAGAATTTTAAGGTATAAGAAGTGTACATGCATCCTTAATTAATTCAATCATATTTCGTATCTTATAACGTTCCTTAGGCCTACAGAAAATTTGCATCGAATGAACAACTAAACTGGCAGAGAAACAAATATATTCTTTTTTGTGCTTTAATATGATTTTCGTGTTATGAAAAAATGATCTAAAAGGAATACATTTATCCATGACTGGTATCCAAACTGGTCTTTATTTCACCGTCCTTAGCAACCTAAATAATAACATTCTTAACAGCAGTGCTTAAAAGTTTTCTAACTTACAGCAGTGAATTAAATGTTTTTACGTCACTCTCTATATGACAACCAACATATTAGCATTAATTAAAATGAATATATACGAACTTCTCTGCCAACAACACGTTACAAAGAAAAGACCTACAATTTAAAATTAAATTTACATACCAGTAATGAATAAAATATTGTATAGCACACTAGAGTAAACATTTTAATTGCTTGAGTAATTATCACCCAAGGCGAAGCGGATAAAATCTAATTTTACTCTCTTGTACTATAAATTGCTATTCAATGATCACAGTTTCAGAAAATTTTACCAGCGTAACATACTTAATTAAGTATAAAATTCTGGAACTTCAATAACATGAGAATTTAACACTTATTATATAATTCTGCATTTCTTTGTTTATTTAGGCAAAACATGTTAGTGAAAATATAAATATAAAGTATTTTTAAAATAAGTTTGTTCATTTTTATACCAATTTTGTTTTAGTAATTTATAAATGAAGGTATATTTACAAAGATAATATAGTCTCGCTGAAAATCGCGGTTTCACGGAACAGAGTTTGAAAAACGTTCGCAAATCACAATGACTTCAAGAATTGGCAACTCGGCTAAGGATTTATCCCTTGCGCGTGCCTGCAGTTAACTGGTGAAGGGGATGAGGGAAGGTCGTCATGTTTTCGTGCGAAGTATATTCTATTATCTTTCGTAACGAAGTAATGACGAAAGTATGACGTAGCTGTGTAACAGTTATACTGTTATACGCGACGTATGTAGTGATTATTAGTAAGGAATTTACACACGACGTATAAATGAGCTACTCATTGTATAAGTATAAGACAGTTAAACGTCTGTATATATAGAGTTTTTATTAGTAAGACCGTTAGCCACTAATAATAGTATAACATAAAATTTCCAAGGACACTTTACTAAATACAGTAAGTGACTTAATTCAAACCAATAAATAACATAAGAACAAGAATAAAGAAGAAAGAGAAAAAGAGATATAAATACACATTTAATATAAATTGACAATCAGACAGAAACCAGTGATATTCAATAAAAACATTAATATAGTCGACATAAATAAAATGTAAAAAAATACATTTGTTAATATTATATATCATGGATAATTTTACAAATTTCTTTTTTTAAAAGCTTCAATTTTAAAATATTTCAAATTTGGAAAATTGTTTATAATTTTATTATAAAGTCTTGGGCCGAAACTAGCACCATGTTTAAGAGCTGCACTTGTATGACATTTAGGCTCAATTAATGGGAAAGTAGACTTTTGTCTTCGAGTACGATATTCATGTCGAATAGATTTATGTTTTATTTGATTTCTGTGGTAGTAAGTTAGTAAACTATATTTATAAATGTCTTCAATAGTTAATACATTAAAATCTGTATAAATTAAATTTGTTGGGTAATCCATATTTTTGGTCAGACAAATTTTTATTAATCTTCTGTGTAATAAAATTAATGGATTAAGTACAGATGATGCTACTCCACCCCAATTTATTATACCATATTGTGTTAATGATTGTACAGAAGCTAAAAATATTATTCTCAATGCCTCCTTAGTGACAAAATTTCGAAGTATTATGAATTTATAAATTGTCTTTCTTATACTTGTACACATGAAATCAATTTGTTTATCCCAACGTAACTGCTGGTCTATAATAATTCCTAAATATTTAACTTGTGTGGAAGGTGTTAGCTGTGGGCAATTACAATAATTATTTGTTAATTCATTACATGAAATATTATGTATTATTAAGTGACAATTATTGCTACATATTATAATACAAAATGAATACACAGAATAAACATAGTGCACACCCGTCTGAGCAACCTCGTGTTTGTGGGCAGTTCCTATAAATAACAATTTTGTACTAAAGTACAATATTTAAAAATTCGATAAAATTACAAAAGTTAATAATACAGGAATTACAAAACAGGAGTTACTAAGATAAAAAAGAAAATCAAGTTAAGAAGAGAATATAAGTTTGAATGAATTTAAATATATTTACTTAAGAAAAAGAAAACAGAAAGAGGACATGAATACTAAACAATTTGCTTAATTTTATTTTTAAATTTATCAGCAGTAATCTCACTAAAGGTTTTGATTTATCTAGAGAAAATCAAAACTCGAGTGAGATTTAATTGACTATTACAAGATTAGAAGAAAATATGTGAAGATTAGAAGAAATATAGTACTCTAATACAATTTTCACCTCCCTAACATTTGTTTCTTTGTTTGCCAATATTGTACTTTCAATAATTGTACCTTCTAAATGATTCACGTTTATTTAATCATCCTTAATTAAAAGTTTTCTATCATTTATCTTGTTTATATTATTTAGGTTATGTTTGTTATAGCTTCTGCTGTATGAGATTATGGATAGTCGCGTATCAGAAATTGTTACATATACAGAGTATTTCCGGGCTGATGTTACTAACGTTCAGGGATGATGGGGAAGGGCACATGTATCAATTTGAGATAAGGAACCCTGGTCCGGATATGACTGGGTCGAAAGTTATAAGCAAAAATAGTTGTGTGGAAATGAAATAATTTTATTCCTCTGTACACCTTATTTATGTGTATTTACCTGTACATCTTACACATACTGTATTCATCTGACGTTGTTTACGTTGTCTGCCTACAGTATTCCATTCAGTGCGCTATCTGAGGGGTGGGGAGAGGAAACTGCACTAAAGCAATACAGATGGCGTAATATATAAAGGACATGGTCGGTCCTGATATGCACGTATGTAGACAGCAGTGTATGTGTACAAGTTGCAGTGTCCAGTCGATCAGTCCTAGTGAAATGGAGGAGTACACGAGAGCGGAATATGCAGACATGATTTTCGAATAATGATGAGCCAATGGGAACAGTAGGCAAGCTCACAGATTGTATCGGGACAAGTAACCACGTAGGAGACATACGGCCCATACCATCTTTACACGACTGTTCCAAAGGTTAAGGGAAGTAGGGCATGTGGTGCGAAATTACAATTTAATTTCCACACAACTATTTTTGCTTGTAACTTTCGACTCGGTCATTTCCGGACTAAGGTTGCTGATCTCAAATTGATACATGTGCCCTTCCCCATCGTCTCTGAAAGTTTGTAACACTAGCCTGGATATATATATATAATTGAAGTGGAATGCAACTGTTTTAATAAAAATGAAACTGAATCAACAAAGTTTTCTTGACTAGTAATCGCCCATATAGTTCAATGAAGATTGTATAATTGGCACAACTGGTAACAAGAGAACAGCTCATCATAACACATTGCCATCTAACGGAATATTTGTAATGATGAGATGGTACAATAATACATTTGAAAACAGTTTAGTATTTTAGTAAGTCAATTAACATTTTATTGTATTAGAGTACTTTATTTCTTCTAATCTTTATATAGTTGCTTCTATCGTGTAGTAGTCGGTGAAATCCCATTCGAGTTTTGATTTTTTCTAGATAAATCAAAATCTCTAGTGAGATTACTGTTGAAAAACAATGTTACCGCGCCACAAATATCTAATGTAATTCACAGACAGCTACTAATTAGAGCAAGTAACTTTTCGTCTGTTCAAGTGGGATCTTTTAGATTTTACAATTTAAGTTTTGAAAAAAAAAATGTTCACAAACGCAAACATAGCTGCTCTGCTGACAGGAAATTAGCAAGGGATGGATATTTTGCTTTTGTAAGTAGCTAATATTTAAAATAAATCTGAACCTGATAAATGATTGTAGTGTGTTTTCAATTGTGTCAGTCTGTAAATCCACTTCTTCCAGATGGCTCATTCATTACTTAACAAGGTAACAGGGTCAATATTTCAACAATTTTCTGGTGGAATGCTGGAGTAAATATGTGATTATTGTCAGTATTCGCTACATTCTATGTTTCCCTTGAGTTGTAACTTGTAAAGTTTACCAAACTAAAGAAAATTGAAAATAGTACAAATTTCCCAGTTTGGGAACATTTCAAAAAAATCATCCGGGAATATTCCCAAATAAATTTCTTCCCGCGGGATTATTCCCACATCCCAACACCAGGGTAAAGTAGGTAGTTATTTACCAGTATACGGTGATTGACCGCTTCCTTTTTTCAAGTATATTGTGAATAAACCACGATCGTGATTTCACTTTTTGCTGCATATACCTCTAGTAACAACCCTTATTTGTGGCTAGTTGTCGCTGTTCATCCCACTGAGTTAGTGTCTGTTGTCTGAGAGGACTGAAATCGATTGGAAATGCAACTGAACGTAAGCAAGTTTAAGTAACTAAACGCCATTTCATACAAGTTGTGAGGATTTGAAAGCATTCTTTCCCCTTCTACTTTCTCTGAGTTCGTCAGCGACAGCGTAAAGTGAAATAAATGCTTTCGCATCCTCTCAACTTGTGTGAAATGGCGTTTACGATGTCGCTGACGAACTCAGAGAAAGTAGAAGGGGAAAGAAATGCTTTCAAATCCTCTCAACTTGTATGAAATGGCGTATAGAGGAATTGCTAAGAATAATGCACGTAATAATTTATTTATTCGGGAAAGAATACATAAATTCTGGTGCTCGTTTTTACACTCATAGTGTGAGAAAAGGCATAAGGTTTCCGTCCACAGAATATTATTTTGTAAAAGTTTTTATATGACAAAAAAAAAATGCCCCGTGGTCAATCACTATAAAGTGTATGTCCGCAAACTGCAGTGATTGGTCGTTTATAAATTATTTGTTAGAATAACGACCAATTTGCTCCAATTCTATATATGTTATCGGTTAAATGATGGGGATTTTTACAGGACTGATACTATATTATAATGCCTAAGCCAGGTAAAGTGCATTATACAGGGGAAGCTTTACGAAACGCTACAGAACCTGTCCGCAGGGGATTTGCTTTAAATGAAGCTGCCAAGAAGTTTGGTGTCCTAAAAACAACCTTAGCGTCCAGAAACAAATATCCCGTTGAAGGAAAAGTGTCCTTTGGTCCTCGTCCAGTGCTGGGTGAAACCATTTGTAATAACATCAGAGAAATGACACACACTTGCTTCTGATAAGGCACAAAAGAGAAAAATGGAAGAAGAGGCAAGAGAAGAAAGGAAGCGAATAAGAAATGAAAGAAGAGGCAGCGAGAAGAGTTCTTTTCTTATTTTTTTAACTTGGTTATTTAACGACACTATATCAACTATGAGGTTATTTAGCGTCGATGGGATTGATGATAGCGAAATGGTATTTGGCGAGATGAGGCCGAGGATTCGTCATAGATTACCTGACATTTGCCTTATGGTTGGGCAAAACCTCGGAAAAAACCCAACCAGGTAATCAGCCCAAGCGGGAATTGAACCCGCGCCCGAACGAAACTCCGGATCTGCAGGCAAACACCTTTGCCGACAGAGCTACGCCGGTGGCGAATAGTTCTTAATGAGAAAGATCAGAAGAAGAGAAACGAAACAGACAAGAAAAAAGTGAAAATTGTGAAAATGTGTTGTTAATCACTAATAAGTGAGTATTCAATAACCGTGCAGTAGACGGTCAATCACTAATAAGCGTGTGGTCAATAACCGTGCAGTAGACGGTCAATCACTAATAAGCGTGTGGTCAATAACCGTGCAGTAGACGGTCAATCACTAACAAGCGTGTGGTCAATAACCGTGCAGTAGACGGTCAATCACTAATAAGCGTGTGGTCAATAACCGTGCAGTAGACGGTCAATCACTAATAAGCGTGTGATCAATAACCGTGCAGTAGACGGTCAATCACTAATAAGCGTGTGGTCAATAACCGTGCAGTAGACGGTCAATCACTAATAAGCGTGTGGTCAATAACCGTACAGTAGACGGTCAATCACTAATAAGCGTGTGGTCAATAACCGTGCAGTAGACGGTCAATCACTAATAAGCGTGTGGTCAATAACCGTGCAGTAGACGGTCAATCACTAATAAGCGTGTGGTCAATAACCGTGCAGTAGACGGTCAATCACTAATAAGCGTGTGGTCAATAACCGTGCAGTAGACGGTCAATCACTAATAAGCGTGTGGTCAATAACCGTACAGTAGACGGTCAATCACTAATAAGCGTGTGGTCAATAACCGTGCAGTAGACGGTCAATCACTAATAAGCGTGTGGTCAATAACCGTGCAGTAGACAGTCAATCACTAACAAGCGTGTGGTCAATAGCCGTGCAGTAGACGGTCAGTCACTAATAAGCGTGTGGTCAATAACCGTGCAGTAGACGGTCAATCACTAATAAGCGTGTGGTCAATAACCGTGCAGTAGACGGTCAATCACTAATAAGCGTGTGGTCAATAACCGTGCAGTAGACGGTCAACCACTATTAAGCGTGTGGTCAATAACCATGCAGTAGACGGTCAGTCACTAATAAGCGTGTGGTCAATAACCGTGCAGTAGACGGTCAACCACTATTAAGCGTGTGGTCAATAACCGTGCAGTAGACGGTCAGTCACTAATAAGCGTGTGGTCAATAACCGTGCAGTAGACGGTCAATCACTAATAAGCGTGTGGTCAATAACCGTGCAGTAGACGGTCAATCACTAATAAGCGTGTGGTCAATAACCGTGCAGTAGACGGTCAATCACTAATAAGCGTGTGGTCAATAACCGTGCAGTAGACGGTCAATCACTAATAAGCGTGTGGTCAATAACCGTGCAGTAGACGGTCAATCACTAATAAGCGTGTGGTCAATAACCGTGCAGTAGACGGTCAATCACTAATAAGCATGTGGTCAATAACCGTGCAGTAGACGGTCAATCACTAATAAGCGTGTGGTCAATAACCGTGCAGTAGACGGTCAACCACTATTAAGCGTGTGGTCAATAACCGTGCAGTAGACGGTCAGTCACTAATAAGCGTGTGGGCAATAACCGTGCAGTAGACGGTCAGTCACTAATAAGCGTGTGGTCAATAACCGTGCAGTAGACGGTCAACCACTATTAAGCGTGTGGTCAATAACCGTGCAGTAGACGGTCAATCACTAATAAGCGTGTGGTCAATAACCGTGCAGTAGACGGTCAACCACTATTAAGCGTGTGGTCAATAACCGTGCAGTAGACGGTCAGTCACTAATAAGCGTGTGGTCAATAACCGTGCAGTAGACGGTCAATCACTAATAAGCGTGTGGTCAATAACCGTGCAGTAGACGGTCAATCACTAATAAGCGTGTGGTCAATAACCGTGCAGTAGACGGTCAATCACTAATAAGCGTGTGGTCAATAACCGTGCAGTAGACGGTCAACCACTATTAAGCGTGTGGTCAATAACCGTGCAGTAGACGGTCAGTCACTAATAAGCGTGTGGTCAATAACCGTGCAGTAGACGGTCAATCACTAATAAGCGTGTGGTCAATAACCGTGCAGTAGACGGTCAACCACTATTAAGCGTGTGGTCAATAACCGTGCAGTAGACGGTCAGTCACTAATAAGCGTGTGGTCAATAACCGTACAGTAGACGGTCAATCACTAATAAGCGTGTGGTCAATAACCGTGCAGTAGACGGTCAACCACTATTAAGCGTGTGGTCAATAACCGTGCAGTAGACGGTCAGTCACTAATAAGCGTGTGGTCAATAACCGTGCAGTAGACGGTCAATCACTAATAAGCGTGTGGTCAATAACCGTGCAGTAGACTGTCAATCACTAATAAGTGTGTGGTCAATAACCGTGCAGTAGACGGTCAATCACTAATAAGCGTGTGGTCAATAATCGTGCAGTAGACGGTCAATCACTAATAAGCGTGTGGTCAATAACCGTGCAGTAGACGGTCAATCACTAATAAGCGTGTGGTCAATAACCGTGCAGTAGACGGTCAATCACTAATAAGCGTGTGGTCAATAACCGTGCAGTAGACGGTCAATCACTAATAAGCGTGTGGTCAATAACCGTGCAGTAGACGGTCAATCACTAATAAGCATGTGGTCAATAACCTTGCAGTAGACGGTCAATCACTAATAAGCGTGTGGTCAATAACCGTGCAGTAGACGGTCAATCACTAATAAGCGTGTGGTCAATAACCGTGCAGTAGACGGTCAATCACTAATAAGCGTGTGGTCAATAACCGTGCAGTAGACGGTCAATCACTAATAAGCGTGTGGTCAATAACCGTACAGTAGACGGTCAATCACTAATAAGCGTGTGGTCAATAACCGTGCAGTAGACGGTCAATCACTAATAAGCGTGTGGTCAATAACCGTGCAGTAGACAGTCAATCACTAACAAGCGTGTGGTCAATAGCCGTGCAGTAGACGGTCAGTCACTAATAAGCGTGTGGTCAATAACCGTGCAGTAGACGGTCAATCACTAATAAGCGTGTGGTCAATAACCGTGCAGTAGACGGTCAATCACTAATAAGCGTGTGGTCAATAACCGTGCAGTAGACGGTCAACCACTATTAAGCGTGTGGTCAATAACCGTGCAGTAGACGGTCAGTCACTAATAAGCGTGTGGTCAATAACCGTGCAATAGACGGTCAATCACTAATAAGCATGTGGTCAATAACCGTGCAGTAGACGGTCAATCACTAATAAGCGTGTGGTCAATAACCGTGCAGTAGACGGTCAACCACTATTAAGCGTGTGGTCAATAACCGTGCAGTAGACGGTCAGGCACTAATAAGCGTGTGGTCAATAACCGTGCAGTAGACGGTCAATCACTAATAAGCGTGTGGTCAATAACCGTGCAGTAGACGGTCAATCACTAATAAGCGTGTGGTCAATAACCGTGCAGTAGACGGTCAATCACTAATAAGCGTGTGGTCAATAACCGTGCAGTAGACGGTCAATCACTAATAAGCGTGTGGTCAATAACCGTGCAGTAGACGGTCAATCACTAATAAGCGTGTGGTCAATAACCGTGCAGTAGACGGTCAATCACTAATAAGCATGTGGTCAATAACCGTGCAGTAGACGGTCAATCACTAATAAGCGTGTGGTCAATAACCGTGCAGTAGACGGTCAACCACTATTAAGCGTGTGGTCAATAACCGTGCAGTAGACGGTCAGTCACTAATAAGCGTGTGGTCAATAACAGTGCAGTAGACGGTCAATCACTAATAAGCGTGTGGTCAATAACCGTGCAGTAGACGGTCAACCACTATTAAGCGTGTGGTCAATAACCGTGCAGTAGACGGTTAGTCACTAATAAGCGTGTGGTCAATAACCGTGCAGTAGACGGTCAATCACTAATAAGCGTGTGGTCAATAACCGTGCAGTAGACGGTCAATCACTAATAAGCGTGTGGTCAATAACCGTGCAGTAGACGGTCAATCACTAATAAGCGTGTGGTCAATAACCGTGCAGTAGACGGTTAATCACTAATAAGCGTGTGGTCAATAACCGTGCAGTAGACGGTCAATCACTAATAAGCGTGTGGTCAATAACCGTGCAGTAGACGGTCAATCACTAATAAGCGTGTGGTCAATAACCGTGCAGTAGACGGTCAACCACTATTAAGCGTGTGGTCAATAACCGTGCAGTAGACGGTCAGTCACTAATAAGCGTGTGGTCAATAACCGTGCAGTAGACGGTCAATCACTAATAAGCGTGTGGTCAATAACCGTGCAGTAGACGGTCAATCACTAATAAGGGTGTGGTCAATAACCGTGCAGTAGACGGTCAATCACTAATAAGCGTGTGGTCAATAACCGTGCAGTAGACGGTCAATCACTAATAAGCGTGTGGTCAATAACCGTGCAGTAGACGGTCAATCACTAATAAGCGTGTGGTCAATAACCGTGCAGTAGACGGTCAACCACTATTAAGCGTGTGGTCAATAACCGTGCAGTAGACGGTCAGTCACTAATAAGCGTGTGGTCAATAACCGTGCAGTAGACGGTCAATCACTAATAAGCGTGTGGTCAATAACCGTGCAGTAGACGGTCAGTCACTAATAAGCGTGTGGTCAATAACCGTGCAGTAGACAGTCAATCACTAATAAGCGTGTGGTCAATAACCGTGCAGTAGACGGTCAATCACTAATAAGCGTGTGGTCAATAATCGTGCAGTAGACAGTCAATCACTAACAAGCGTGTGGTCAATAACCGTGCAGTAGACGGTCAATCACTAATAAGCGTGTGGTCAAAACCGTGCAGTAGACGGTCAATCACTAATAAGCGTGTGGTCAATAACCGTGCAGTAGACGGTCAGTCACTAATAAGCGTGTGGTCAATAACCGTGCAGTAGACGGTCAACCACTATTAAGCGTGTGGTCAATAACCGTGCAGTAGACGGTCAGTCACTAATAAGCGTGTGGTCAATAACCGTGCAGTAGACGGTCAATCACTAATAAGCGTGTGGTCAATAACCGTGCAGTAGACGGTCAATCACTAATAAGCGTGTGGTCAATAACCGTGCAGTAGACGGTCAATCACTAATAAGCGTGTGGTCAATAACCGTGCAGTAGACGGTCAATCACTAATAAGCGTGTGGTCAATAACCGTGCAGTAGACGGTCAATCACTAATAAGCGTGTGGTCAATAACCGTGCAGTAGACGGTCAATCACTAATAAGCATGTGGTCAATAACCGTGCAGTAGACGGTCAATCACTAATAAGCGTGTGGTCAATAACCGTGCAGTAGACGGTCAATCACTATTAAGCGTGTGGTCAATAACCGTGCAGTAGACGGTCAGTCACTAATAAGCGTGTGGTCAATAACCGTGCAGTAGACGGTCAATCACTAATAAGCGTGTGGTCAATAACCGTGCAGTAGACGGTCAACCACTATTAAGCGTGTGGTCAATAACCGTGCAGTAGACGGTCAGTCACTAATAAGCGTGTGGTCAATAACCGTGCAGTAGACGGTCAATCACTAATAAGCGTGTGGTCAATAACCGTGCAGTAGACGGTCAATCACTAATAAGTGTGTGGTCAATAACCGTGCAGTAGACGATCAATCACTAATAAGCGTGTGGTCAATAACCGTGCAGTAGACGGTCAATCACTAATAAGCGTGTGGTCAATAACCGTGCAGTAGACGGTCAATCACTAATAAGCGTGTGGTCAATAACCGTGCAGTAGACGGTCAATCACTAATAAGCGTGTGGTCAATAACCGTGCAGTAGACGGTCAATCACTAATAAGCGTGTGGTCAATAACCGTGCAGTAGACGGTCAATCACTAATAAGCGTGTGGTCAATAACCGTGCAGTAGACGGTCAACCACTATTAAGCGTGTGGTCAATAACCGTGCAGTAGACGGTCAGTCACTAATAAGCGTGTGGTCAATAACCGTGCAGTAGACGGTCAATCACTAATAAGCGTGTGGTCAATAACCGTGCAGTAGACGGTCAACCACTATTAAGCGTGTGGTCAATAACCGTGCAGTAGACGGTCAGTCACTAATAAGCGTGTGGTCAATAACCGTACAGCAGACGGTCAATCACTAATAAGCGTGTGGTCAATAACCGTGCAGTAGACGGTCAACCACTATTAAGCGTGTGGTCAATAACCGTGCAGTAGACGGTCAGTCACTAATAAGCGTGTGGTCAATAACCGTGCAGTAGACGGTCAATCACTAATAAGCGTGTGGTCAATAACCGTGCAGTAGACTGTCAATCACTAATAAGTGTGTGGTCAATAACCGTGCAGTAGACGGTCAATCACTAATAAGCGTGTGGTCAATAATCGTGCAGTAGACGGTCAATCACTAATAAGCGTGTGGTCAATAACCGTGCAGTAGACGGTCAATCACTAATAAGCGTGTGGTCAATAACCGTGCAGTAGACGGTCAATCACTAATAAGCGTGTGGTCAATAACCGTGCAGTAGACGGTCAATCACTAATAAGCGTGTGGTCAATAACCGTGCAGTAGACGGTCAATCACTAATAAGCATGTGGTCAATAACCTTGCAGTAGACGGTCAATCACTAATAAGCGTGTGGTCAATAACCGTGCAGTAGACGGTCAATCACTAATAAGCGTGTGGTCAATAACCGTGCAGTAGACGGTCAATCACTAATAAGCGTGTGGTCAATAACCGTGCAGTAGACGGTCAATCACTAATAAGCGTGTGGTCAATAACCGTACAGTAGACGGTCAATCACTAATAAGCGTGTGGTCAATAACCGTGCAGTAGACGGTCAATCACTAATAAGCGTGTGGTCAATAACCGTGCAGTAGACAGTCAATCACTAACAAGCGTGTGGTCAATAGCCGTGCAGTAGACGGTCAGTCACTAATAAGCGTGTGGTCAATAACCGTGCAGTAGACGGTCAATCACTAATAAGCGTGTGGTCAATAACCGTGCAGTAGACGGTCAATCACTAATAAGCGTGTGGTCAATAACCGTGCAGTAGACGGTCAACCACTATTAAGCGTGTGGTCAATAACCGTGCAGTAGACGGTCAGTCACTAATAAGCGTGTGGTCAATAACCGTGCAATAGACGGTCAATCACTAATAAGCATGTGGTCAATAACCGTGCAGTAGACGGTCAATCACTAATAAGCGTGTGGTCAATAACCGTGCAGTAGACGGTCAACCACTATTAAGCGTGTGGTCAATAACCGTGCAGTAGACGGTCAGGCACTAATAAGCGTGTGGTCAATAACCGTGCAGTAGACGGTCAATCACTAATAAGCGTGTGGTCAATAACCGTGCAGTAGACGGTCAATCACTAATAAGCGTGTGGTCAATAACCGTGCAGTAGACGGTCAATCACTAATAAGCGTGTGGTCAATAACCGTGCAGTAGACGGTCAATCACTAATAAGCGTGTGGTCAATAACCGTGCAGTAGACGGTCAATCACTAATAAGCGTGTGGTCAATAACCGTGCAGTAGACGGTCAATCACTAATAAGCATGTGGTCAATAACCGTGCAGTAGACGGTCAATCACTAATAAGCGTGTGGTCAATAACCGTGCAGTAGACGGTCAACCACTATTAAGCGTGTGGTCAATAACCGTGCAGTAGACGGTCAGTCACTAATAAGCGTGTGGTCAATAACAGTGCAGTAGACGGTCAATCACTAATAAGCGTGTGGTCAATAACCGTGCAGTAGACGGTCAACCACTATTAAGCGTGTGGTCAATAACCGTGCAGTAGACGGTTAGTCACTAATAAGCGTGTGGTCAATAACCGTGCAGTAGACGGTCAATCACTAATAAGCGTGTGGTCAATAACCGTGCAGTAGACGGTCAATCACTAATAAGCGTGTGGTCAATAACCGTGCAGTAGACGGTCAATCACTAATAAGCGTGTGGTCAATAACCGTGCAGTAGACGGTTAATCACTAATAAGCGTGTGGTCAATAACCGTGCAGTAGACGGTCAATCACTAATAAGCGTGTGGTCAATAACCGTGCAGTAGACGGTCAATCACTAATAAGCGTGTGGTCAATAACCGTGCAGTAGACGGTCAACCACTATTAAGCGTGTGGTCAATAACCGTGCAGTAGACGGTCAGTCACTAATAAGCGTGTGGTCAATAACCGTGCAGTAGACGGTCAATCACTAATAAGCGTGTGGTCAATAACCGTGCAGTAGACGGTCAATCACTAATAAGGGTGTGGTCAATAACCGTGCAGTAGACGGTCAATCACTAATAAGCGTGTGGTCAATAACCGTGCAGTAGACGGTCAATCACTAATAAGCGTGTGGTCAATAACCGTGCAGTAGACGGTCAATCACTAATAAGCGTGTGGTCAATAACCGTGCAGTAGACGGTCAACCACTATTAAGCGTGTGGTCAATAACCGTGCAGTAGACGGTCAGTCACTAATAAGCGTGTGGTCAATAACCGTGCAGTAGACGGTCAATCACTAATAAGCGTGTGGTCAATAACCGTGCAGTAGACGGTCAGTCACTAATAAGCGTGTGGTCAATAACCGTGCAGTAGACAGTCAATCACTAATAAGCGTGTGGTCAATAACCGTGCAGTAGACGGTCAATCACTAATAAGCGTGTGGTCAATAATCGTGCAGTAGACAGTCAATCACTAACAAGCGTGTGGTCAATAACCGTGCAGTAGACGGTCAATCACTAATAAGCGTGTGGTCAAAACCGTGCAGTAGACGGTCAATCACTAATAAGCGTGTGGTCAATAACCGTGCAGTAGACGGTCAGTCACTAATAAGCGTGTGGTCAATAACCGTGCAGTAGACGGTCAACCACTATTAAGCGTGTGGTCAATAACCGTGCAGTAGACGGTCAGTCACTAATAAGCGTGTGGTCAATAACCGTGCAGTAGACGGTCAATCACTAATAAGCGTGTGGTCAATAACCGTGCAGTAGACGGTCAATCACTAATAAGCGTGTGGTCAATAACCGTGCAGTAGACGGTCAATCACTAATAAGCGTGTGGTCAATAACCGTGCAGTAGACGGTCAATCACTAATAAGCGTGTGGTCAATAACCGTGCAGTAGACGGTCAATCACTAATAAGCGTGTGGTCAATAACCGTGCAGTAGACGGTCAATCACTAATAAGCATGTGGTCAATAACCGTGCAGTAGACGGTCAATCACTAATAAGCGTGTGGTCAATAACCGTGCAGTAGACGGTCAATCACTATTAAGCGTGTGGTCAATAACCGTGCAGTAGACGGTCAGTCACTAATAAGCGTGTGGTCAATAACCGTGCAGTAGACGGTCAATCACTAATAAGCGTGTGGTCAATAACCGTGCAGTAGACGGTCAACCACTATTAAGCGTGTGGTCAATAACCGTGCAGTAGACGGTCAGTCACTAATAAGCGTGTGGTCAATAACCGTGCAGTAGACGGTCAATCACTAATAAGCGTGTGGTCAATAACCGTGCAGTAGACGGTCAATCACTAATAAGTGTGTGGTCAATAACCGTGCAGTAGACGATCAATCACTAATAAGCGTGTGGTCAATAACCGTGCAGTAGACGGTCAATCACTAATAAGCGTGTGGTCAATAACCGTGCAGTAGACGGTCAATCACTAATAAGCGTGTGGTCAATAACCGTGCAGTAGACGGTCAATCACTAATAAGCGTGTGGTCAATAACCGTGCAGTAGACGGTCAATCACTAATAAGCGTGTGGTCAATAACCGTGCAGTAGACGGTCAATCACTAATAAGCGTGTGGTCAATAACCGTGCAGTAGACGGTCAACCACTATTAAGCGTGTGGTCAATAACCGTGCAGTAGACGGTCAGTCACTAATAAGCGTGTGGTCAATAACCGTGCAGTAGACGGTCAATAACTGTAAAAGTAGACTTGTTGTGTTTATTTAATTTACCTTTGCATTAAAATTTTATTTTTTCTTTTGTTTATTGATTTTGATTTGTTTCTGAATCTTCACTTGACCCAATGCCTTTAAAATTCTCTCAATAAGTTACCACTGTTTTTCCGCTGTTTCATTGTTTTATTATTCATTAGCTTAAGTGGTCAATCACTATACAGTTTACTCTATTCCCATGGGACAGAGAAGTTCCCATATTTCTACCGGAAGTCAAACCCGCGTCTGCTGTCAAAATTACGACTTGCACCTCAGTGGAGAACTGGTTATTTAATATCTGTAGAGAGCTATGACTTAATGAATACGTAATCTTCAATACAGCTTCTCGATGATCGTGGTTCTTACAGCATGTAAAATATTACAGCGTGTGTAGTACATGTGTTTATTGCAAAACAATTTTCTTGTCTTCGTACAATGTTTCGTGACACGTAAGCGTCAAATGAATGAATGCAAACATGCACGCGTGCGTGTTTCAGAGCATCAGCGTGCTGTTTATGTTGCGTCTCACTTTTCATATCCAATTACAAACACTTCTTTGTCTTTAGGCGCAATAGAAACAACTAAATATGACGACTTTTCATCAAACGGGTAGAAATTCAGATCCCAGTAAATGTTGTGTCCGAAAAAGTGAGTGTAGGACACGTTTTCTACAAGTAATTCTATTCATGTGTCATTTACATATCACCATTCACTATATCTGTAGTTTAAAAGGAGTTTATAATAAATTACCGTGTAAGATCTGGTCCCATTTGGGTTGAGACAAAGATAAAATATGATCAAATTTAAAACTATTTTTTTTTTATTTCGTGTAACGTTTGTGTTTCTTGTATGTAGAGTTTCCAGAACAGCTTAGAAACATAATTAAAAAAAACGATTTGGTGGCCGAGATTATAACAAAGAGTACAAATATAGGCTACTCAAAATTGATATGATTGTGTAATCCAGTTTTAAAGACAATTACAAAATTATTTTGAAATCTGTACTAATAATAAGTCTGTAGCCGAAATTTTTCTGGTAATTTTCGATTTTCCAAAAAATAATTGGTGTTAACATGTATAATTAACCATCCTGAAACCGAAAATCGCTTTTTTGACATTTTTGTTTGTATGTATGTCTGTCTGTCTGTCTGTCTGGATGTTTGTTACCTTTTCACACGATAATGGCTGAACCAATTTATATGAAAATTGGAATATAAATTAAGTTCGTTGTAATTTAGATTTTAGGCTATCTGGAATTCAAAATACTTGAATTAAATAAATCGAAATATCTCCCTTATTATTAATTTTCATGAAAAATGTTACATAACGAAAGTTTCTTTAAAAATAATTTCCGATGAGTTTTCTTCTATATAAAATTTTGATAGGACTGATATTTAATGAGATAAATGAGATTTAAAATTACAATAACAACGCCATCTAAGGCGCTATACTGAAATAAAAGCAAATGACTTCGTCTATAAGGGGCCTTGGACAACAACAATCGAAAGCTATTAAACGTAGCCTACAGAGAATGTTTCTGTGTTTGTATGAAGTAATATCGGAAGGTAATTAATTGTTTAATTATTATTTTACCATTGGAAAGTGTAGTTTCTCTAGATGGACATAATTCTACAATGTTATTACAACTTCTGAAACATATAGCAATTAATATAAAGTATACACATTACAACTAAATGATATGTCAATCTTCATTAAACTATGGTTGCATGTAATAACAATTAAGAAACATGTTAAAGGTATTGTCATTGCACCAAGTGATTGCTCTCTGGACCAAAATGACCGCATTTTAATTATTTAAATACAATTTAAATTAAGTAACATATTAAACGATTTATCCTTCTATCAAACACGAATGTTCCCTGGATCGAACGTCCTATTTTAATTATGTAATTACTTTATATTTATTTCTAACAGGTGCAGCGGAGCGCACTGGTACGGCTAGTCTTTTAAATAAATTCTTGTCAAATTGTATGAAACTGAATTTCGATATGTGCCCTCAGAATTGTAAAATCAGCAGTTAACATTGTTAGAATCAGTTTTGAATTTGCTGTTGTAAAAATCGAGATTTTTTTTTTTTTTAATTTGGCTGAATGGAAAATTTCTATTCCAGAGAAATGTTTAAAGAATATGTGTTCCAAATTTTGTATCCTATATACGCAGCTATGGCTTTGATAGTTCAAAAGTTAGCCTATATACATTTTTGTCTGACATTGTACTAAAAAGAAACTGCGGGAAGTGGCAATAAAAGTTTAGCATTCATTGTTGAGTATAAATCTTACTTTCCTACTTATTTTAATGTCACTAGCACTGCAATGTAAATTATAATATATTAATATACGTATGCTCATCTGAAATTTAGACTAAAATCATTATACATCTTGATTACACAGCTTTTAACAATATATCACTTTGGAAAGCGTATTATATGTCTTTCACGTGTTAAATTTTATGTTACCTTTATAACATGTTTCGGCCTGCTATTGGCCATCATCAGAGCTGGTTGTTGCTGGTCTTGGCGCCTTTTGTTTTCTGTGGGGGTGTGTTTGTGTAGTGTAATGTGGAGTCAAAGCGTGTGCGTGTTCTGAAATTGAGTTGTGTGTTGAGAATATCATTTGGATGTGTTTTTGTGTGTTCACTAGAACAATACGAAATATACAAACACACAAAAACACATCCAAATGAAATTCTCAACACACAACTCAATTTCAGAACACGCACACTCTTTGACTCCGCATTACACTACACGAACACACCTCCACAGGAAACAAAACAAAAGGTGCCAAGACCAGCAACAATCAGTTCTGATGATGGCCAATACCAGGCCGAAATGTGTTAACGAGGTAACATAAAGTTTAACACGTTAAAGATATTAAATACGTTTTCTAAAATCATTATTATGCCTACTGAATGCAAATTTGCGCCAGTTACTGAATTAAAATTGCGCCAGGTCTAATTTAAAACATTGTACACTTCGTTGAAGCCTAGCTATATTATTATGTTTCAAATATACTTCATATAACTACACAGATCTCATGAGATGACATTCACAACGCCTCTCACATAATATGAATTATTTCGCACTATACAGGGCGGACCATTACTCACGGTACCCATAATATTTCTTACTTAACTAATCTAATGGGCCTGTGTGAGATTCGTCATTGTCTATGCAGAGTTGGATAAATCTCCAAGTTTTTTTGTGACATTTTATGTAACTGTTATGGTGTTATGTCTGCAAAGGCAGCTGTCACAGCATCTTTCAATTCGTCTTTTGTTTGATATCGTCTAGCAGCCACTTCACAGGCTGTTGTTCGGTGTTGTCAAGTCGGGATTTCGTGGAGGCCATGGTAATGGTGCTGGTAACTGTTCAATGGATCCAGCAACTGCAGCACATGTGTCGAGTCTGACGATTTCTTCTCTCGTATCATTCTTGAACTTTTTTGCATTTAAGTCAAGTTCCTAAGCTTAAAATAATAGGAATGCATCGAAATACGCTGTATAGTGGACTTAACATTTGATACCATAAAACCTGAACCATATCTGAAATATTTATTTTGTGGTAAAAGATTTGTAGCACGAATTAGTTCCGTTGCTTTTAATGCAACGTACATAGAATGACACAACTTAGTAGTCTTTTATGTTGCATTAACATTTTATTAACCGGCTAAACGTTCTACGCAATTCTTATTCATGATACAGGAATGTAGAGACATTTGCATTTCAAAAGGAAAGTTAGTCTTGTGGCCTAGAATGTACGCTGGGACTCCTGGACTTCACATACGAGTTCTCCATCAATTTCTGTTTATAATTTCATCACTGTAACAACTCGCGTTGCTTTTAGTGAGAGTGTGACGAATCGAGAATATTTAGTGGCGAATGATGTAGGTCTATAAAACCCAATAGGTTTTACGTTGTAGTTTTTCCTGTTAGAGGGCTCGATCTAGGGACTTTGTTGAATATGAAATCACGTTGTATGCTATTACAAAAAGTGGTTAAATAATCACATTGTACGGTGATTACATCATATAACACTATGACGAGGTTTTTATATAATCTGCTTTGATTCTGTATCCTGTAAACACTATTTGTTCGGCCACTATACGCTTGCTTTTAGTAACAAATCTGTTTACATCCCTTGCAACGCAGGTATTGAAAAGGATAATCCTTTTCCAGTGGTAATTTTAGAGAGGACCTACGTGAGTTTTTATGTTGGGAATAATGCGTAAAGTGTACAGAATTGTGATTAATCTATGAATGGTTTAGAGAGGGCAGAAGGTTTATTATTTTTGACTCAGGCCTAAACTGCATGTAATAGAGTTTGATTTGCTGGTCTTTGAGTCTCGCACATGAGGGAACTGAAATTTAGAATAATTGAAGGGCTCCCTGCAAGAACGAGGTAGCTCCACTTTTTATAAAGTAGTGGAAAACAACAAAAACATTCTAAAAAAATTCTAATTTTAACTGTGCTTCATTCCTTTTTCAGAGTATGTTCTAGGTACCTAGAAGATTCGTAGTAGTATTTATTTAGTTAACCTGGTAGAGATAAGGCCGTTAGGCCTTCTCTGCCCCTCTACCAGGGGATTACAACTATAATATGAACAATAAAATTACAATTAATATTAAATTTACAATTACAATTACAATCATGAAGTACTGGATGAAATGTATAAGAAGCCTCGTCGCCTTCTTCTGTAAATGTCATTCTGCCATTCTTTCTGTATTGCAGTCATTGTAAATGTTAAAATTAAAAAAAACTATGGTTTATTTAACAACGCTCGCAATTGCCGAGGTTATATTAGCGTCGCCGGTGTGCCGGAATTTTTTCCCTCAGAACTTCTTTTACATGCCAGTAAATCGACTGATATGAGGCCTGTCGCATTTAAACACACTTAAATGCCATCGATCTGGGTTGGGGTAGAACCAGTAGCGGCTGGTGGTCAAAATAATGAGTGTGCTACAATCTCTATATCGGCCTACTGTACACACTTATATGTATTTATCTTCATTTTAGACTCGCTTAGTGACGAAATATGAAATCCATTCGACGTTCCTTCCTACTGCAGAACTTGTCATTTACCCTGGTGTTAAACCCCTCCATCTTGGACATCATACTATTTTCTATCGACAGTATTGCAAGAGCAGTGAGGCGATCCTGGGGCATAGTGTTCCTTAAAAACGTTTTTATGCCTTTTAAGCAAGAAAAACATCTTTCTGGCTCAGCAGTGGTCATTAGTTTTGTAACAAAAATATTTAACAACTTCGTTACTTCGCAGAATGGATCCTGTGAATTGTTGGAGGCTATGTATTGTAACAATTGAACAGCTCCATCTATGTTCCGGAAGTCAGGTCTTCCGTATAGAACTCCAAGTTGTGTCTTTAACGCTCTTTTGTTCAGTACAGTATAGCTGTTGACAGCAACTTCAAGTTCGAGTTCAGAAAATTATGCGAAAAATTGTCAAAAAATTTGCTGTTTAACAATTTTGTTGCGTCTAGGTAGCTTAAAGACTGGAAACGATAAGTAGTTTCCTGAATTATACGGTCATATACTTCCTTGGCATCAATTTTCTGGAATTCCTTTTTCCGTCGCTTACTGACTGATTCAGGAGGAACCTCAAAAACCAGGTAGACGGCAGCAGCAGTCGGACACTTGAATTACCAAATACATTGTAAATAGTTCCGAGTTCTTCCACAAACAAGCTTTCTTTCGTTACGCTTTACTTTTGCAATCTCCAAGCTGTGTCGTGCTGAAGCTGACTACAGCACTTCCCCGCGTAAAAATAGCCAATCAGAGCAGTGATTTCAGCTTCGCACATGCGCATTAATTGTCTAGACTTTCATGCAGAGTTTTGAGTAGCACAAAGTACCGCCTGAGGCACCAAAGAGCGAAGAGCGAAGACTAAACATTCTATAACGCGTCATGAACATAGCCACGGAAATTGTCAAATTGCAGATCAAATACTATGGTATTGCAAATACATTATTTGAGCAAAAATTATCATTGTGCTGTAGCACTGTAGCATATAAGGACGGGCCGCTCCTGGGTAGAACCCGCAACTTCGAGCACAGAAGGCTATACCGACTGCGCTACTCAGGCCAACTTGTAAATGTTTGTGACTCGGAAACAAATTACTCCATTTTTACTATCTCCTCAAATCCCTCCCCGAAAAAAAAATCCTGCGTCCGCCCCTGCTAGAAAGTTACTTTAGCAGTCTGTAATATCGGAGATTTTCCAGATGACGCTGAGACTCATGACAATCCTGTCTCCGGTGCAGACACTTGTGCACCGACTGTAGAGCTGTTTCGTAATCGCTGCAAATGTATTTTGGATGTTAATGTGACGTGTTGTGCAATGGCAGTGGCTAATGCTCAGGTCTGGCAAGGCGCGGCGGCCTGGCGTGGAAGCACTGTAGTGGCACGGGGATCACTGGGGATTATACGGATCATATGTTAACACTGATCCTTTAGGCGAAGGAGTGAAGGTTCAGAGACGAAGATTCTGTGACGTATGTCCTTTCTCTGCACAGTTCCGATAAATAGGATACCAATTTCTTTGGCAGCTAAAACACATAATGTAACAGTTTAAAATCCCTTTTCAGAACGAAACGTTACATTTGTTAGAATCAAATTTCTGCACATTTAAAAGACAAAACTAAAACTCTTTCAATAATTTATTATCATAATACTCTGCTTTCTTAAATTGACTGAGCATATTGGGCTTTCCCAAAACACGCCATGAAATGTTTTATCTCGAAAAGGAAACAAAAACAAACAAAATTATACAGGGACATCATTTTATTTTTACTTCAATTTTTATTGTACCTGAGTTTTTGAATGTACTTCACTCCCACCCCTTCTACTAATGAAGTTCCAACTGTCCTCCACACAGAACCAAGGCCGCATATAGTAAACAGAACTAAGTTAGTGAGTATAGTACGTTCCAGAAATATGTTCGCGTTTTCCAGTGACGAAAGTGCTTTCAATATTTGCCTACGTCGCATCCCGATTTTCCCATCTGCTTCTGTTCGCCCCTCTGTCAAAGGCTAGTGGCTGGGCTTTCTTAGCTCTTTTCTGAAAACATTAATTTCTGTTAGGAATTGGACGTCTACGTAATATTATACAACTGTTTAAAACAACTTAAATAAAAGAGCTTCGTTAAGTAATTAACCATCACGTGATTTCCCCCCTTTCTATGATCCTGCGACATAACCACTTGGACGGACAGTAGATAGAATTTTATCTGTGCGGGTCGGGCAGAAGTGAATATTGAATTTACAGTACGTATAGAGTAGGCATAGAATTATTTCAACATGAGTTACTAGTACGAAGGACGAAACTGGCAACTGGAATTAGATGCAATAGTTTATATTGCGATAATATGCACCAAAGAACTGAAGCCTGTATCGAAATGAAAGGCCACCATTTTCAAAAATGTGTTTAAATAGTCTATCCATATTATGATTATTTTTCTATTTAACTTCATTCTCTGTATTGTACGCTAATGTGCTGTAGACAGTATAATATACACTGCATAATGAATACGTCCACATGGACAGCTCAGTTCGTGAGTAAAAACACTTATTGTTAATACAGTACTGTATTTTGATTAAACAAAACCTAATGAAAATTGTCAAACTCAAAATTGCGATATTTCCTAGTTTACGTAAATGGGTGAACTACTTTTCTTCCCTCCTATACCTAGTAAAGTGATTTGTTTGTATTTTACACCAGTATCATAGAACTCAAGTTGTGGAAGTAGGTAGCAGACAGTGTTTCCGGGTCTCAACTGTTTATCCAAAGGTATAGCCCGACTAATATTAAAAATGTTAGTAAAAATAAAATGATGTCCCTGTATTAAACTTTTTTTGAGGTCGGCCTCGGTAGCGTAGTCGGTATAGCGCTGGTCTTCTGTGCTCGAGTTGCGGGTTCGATCCCGGACCAGGTCGATTATATTTAAATGTGCTTAAATGCGACAGGCTTATGTCAGTAGATTTACTGACATGTAAAAGAACTCCTGCGGAACAAAATTCCGGCACACCGGCGACGCTGATATAACCTCTGCAGTTTCGAGCGTCGTTAAATAAATTGTATTTTTTTTTTGTTCGAAATATCTCAAAGAATGACCCCTTGAAATTAATGACATTACTTACGGTTCATCCCGTATGTATAATCGGGAGCATTGATCTCTTACTAAGAGAAGTGAAGGTAAAGGACTTTTATTTGATTTTTTTATTTTAATTTTGGTTGAAGAATTGCTTGTAAATTTTGTGCTGCAAATAAGTCTTTGTTGTTGGCCATGATTTTTTCAATGAATAACATATCTCTTATAATAGTAAAGTTGTTGTTAGCGTTAAGATTACAATACTTGTTCTGATAAAAATATACGGAAATATTCTTAAAATTATCATAGGTAACACAGGACCGCCCATAAGAGGGGATGGATATCACTTCAGTGGGAGGGCCTGGAACCCAGTCCGATTTTTAGATATTTTTTAGGGACAGAGAGACATAATATTCACAAAACTTTTTTTACATGAAGAAGAATTCTCTTAAATTATACATTATTCGAATAGTAATTATGTTTTCAACAAGTTGCAGAAACTATTTAAGGGTTAATACTTGTAAGTATAGGCAGGCGACATAGGCCTACATTTCGAAGTGCGCAGAAACTAAATGCCCCTACAGATCTCGGATTTTATCTCTGCCTCTGTGCAACGTCACTTTTGCGGTGGGGAAGTGAGGAGATGGGAGAAAAGTTGTAGGGTAAACATAGGTAATTTCGTGATAATTTCATGAAAACCAATTTAAAATGCAAATGTGTAAATATATCCTTATTCCGATTTTTTCATCTAAAAGACGATAACTTGCTGTACAAATCTGGAGACACAAAAGATTGGATACGTTCTTGAATATGTGCCAAAAACCACTTTTACAACTTAAGCTGAAAGGTTGGTTATTTCGTGATAACCTTGGTAATTTCGTGATATTGCATTGACAATTTCGTGAGAGGTAGAAGAATTGTGGAAAAATTTATTAAAGTCAAATGAAATTCTCATTTATTGTTACAAGACTTCAAACATAGTAATTCCGTCTAATATTCATAGCAAAAAACATAGAAATACATATGAACACATAATAAGAATGAAATCAAAGTAAAAATTGAAATTGAAAAGGGATCTTCTTTGCCCTGAAAGGGTGAACACTTTTATTACGGACTTTGCTATAGCCTATATTACTAGGGTAACTCCAAAAGTAATGCATAACGTTTGTTTAAAAATTATATTTTTATCCTACAGCTTTGCTATTTCCACAGAATGTAGATGCATCCTTAAGGAACAAAATGTCACTTTGCCACATAATCCCCATCCCTTTCAACTGTCTTACGTAACCTAGGAACGAGGGCCTGTAGACCAGTACGGTAAAAGTCTGGACCAATACGTCTGAGCCACTCTTTAGCAGCGTGCACAAGGGAGTCATCTTGTAACCTCGTTCCGCGAAGGGATGCTTCAGTTTACCAAAGAGATGGTAATCGCACGGTGCCAGTTCAGGACTGTAATGCGGTTGTTTCAGTGTTGTCTATCCGAATTTTCTGATCTGGTCTGTGGTCTTGTGACTGACATATGGCTGTGCGTTGTCGTGCAATAGCAGAACATCCTGCTTCTCCCGATGTCGTCGAACACGACTCAGTCGAACTAGAAGTTTCTTGAGATTTGCAACATACCCGTCAGAATTAATGGTGGTTCCGTGTGGCATAATGTCCACAAGCAAGAGTCCTTCTGAATGGAAAAACACAGTAGCCATAACGCTTCCTGCCGAAGGTGTACTTTTGAATTTCTATTTCTTTGGTGAATTTGCATGATGCCACTCCATTGTCTGCCTCTGTCTCCGGTCCAAAATGGTGGAGCCATGTTCCATCTTCTGTCACAATTCTTGCAAGTAAGTCATCTAGCACTTATCATTGACACTTGGCATGATAACAATTCAAACAGGCGGTACACTGATCCCATTGCGTCTCCGTTTTCTTTTTTGTTATCACATCTTGTCTTCAGATTTCTAAAATTCCTATTGTAATACAATTTTTAACATAGTATAAAATGTAACACTTAATGCTCAACAAAATTTCGCCTCAAACAGCTAAGATTTCTATCAGTAAAGTTAAGCCTATATGGCGACTACAGATGTATCTAAAATTCCAAAAACATTTCCTAAAATTTCCTGAAGATACAATAAATCTTTGTACCATATATCATATGCTTACCTTTAGTAATAAGCCTGTAATTTAATTACAAACATCCACAAAATTTGTACGCCTGAGAAGTCGACGCTAACTTGCTCTCTCCAAACATAAAAGCTCACTGAAGCAACTACAATAGTCACACAAAGCTTAGCTGTATGTTTCTGGAAACTGGACAACATATGCAATCCCTTGGCGGAAATTTGAATCTCGAAACACTATTGGTTAGTTCACAAAAGAGCAAAGAAAAAGTGTCACGAAATAACCACTGCCACGAAATTACCAATGTTTACCCTAATAGTTGACGCCCACGTTGTAAGATAAACCATTCGAAATTTAAGGGCCACTGACCGGCAGAGATATAATCCGAGATCTGTACCGGTCAGACTGGAGTGTGGGTTGAGTCATTTGGTTTGATTCTGTGGAAGAGTGCAGATCGAGTCCTGTGAAGTACGGTTTACTCTAGATAGTTTAATATAACAATATTGTATTCGCACTATGTTACCGTATTTCAGGTCAATCTCAAAGTGTAAAATGGCCAACCTCAATGTCACGCCCCTCGTTATCAGTTGGATGTGGAAGTATGACATTATACGCGACTTAAGAGCGGAAGCGGTACGTTTTCTTATTTTGCCTTGCTATAGCCTACTTCTCAAGAGCTTCTATAAATGTGATGTTTTAATTGTGATACTGCTATACAACAGTTAATTAGACTACATTACTATGACGTAGTTATAAATCGGTTTATTAGTTTTTTTTTAAATGTATTTTAATATTTTCACTATAGTAAACCTATACCTGCATTTTTTTTAATTACACTTTATTTTTCACTGATTGTAAGACTGGTGACTAGGGCTCTGAAGTTGATGAAATATCGTCTTTTTTCTGAGACATCACAGACAATGCAGCATACAATACAAACTCGTTTCACTTAAACACGAACCCATATAGCCTACTTTCATTTTTATTTATTATTTTTGTTTTGTATTTTTCGGTCTTTTATTGTCTACTAGTCATTTTTTAAATGTTCTACTTTTTGTTACATTTTTGCCCTTATCTACTCATCAACGGACTTTTTTTTACGGTCATACAGCAATTTTCCATGTGGTTGCATCAGCCTTGACTTCTGATCATGTGTGTTACGTGCTTCCCCCATTCAATGCAACAGAACAAATACTGCAGCCTCAGTGTCCGCAGTCAGCATATTGTATCACACAAATGAAGACGTAAAAATACCGGAAGTAAAACAAAGCAGATAAAGTTTACTGCAACAGTTAGTGACTGAGTTTGATGACAATGTATTTTCCACAGATGGACGTATACTATTATTTTGTTAGTATATTACTATTAAAATCATGTTTTTTTATTTTATTTTCATACTTTTATAAATTTAAGGTCATTTTATAGGTCATTTTTCTGTGATTTTTAGGTCATCAATTTCCGAGCTCTACTTATTACTAAACATGCTCATAAAGTGAGGTTTTTTAAATTTATCTTGCCTAAGTAATATTTGAATCTCGGTAACGAACAAAGCTTCTAAGACGTTATAATACAATTTCTTTAGCTGGTTTGTCTTACCGTTTCATTTACAGAATTTGAATATTCACGAAAATATTAGCGAGAGGGGAGAGTCTTGTTATTCTAAGGCAGTGATGTCAAAGCAAGCGCATTTTTCTGACCTTGACGTCGTGCGCGGGCAGCAAGCGCTAAGTATGGAAAGAGGAAGGGTTGTGCATATGAATAAGCAACCTGCTGGATTAAGAAAATAGTGGTGCACAAATTTCAAACGGAACGTGAAATTTTATGTCGTTATTTTTATATGGCTTCTTTCTGTTTAATGTTGTCTATATTGTCTGTAAAACAAAAGTACTAACACTGATTTCTTAATCTTGCACTTGTGTTTTAAATCTTAATAACATAATAGAGAGTTAAGAAGAAATATTCACTTAAATTCCATAGTAGTATAATATTATACTGTATTAAGTGGATGAAACACATCATTCATAAAGAAAGTGATATTCCAAAGAAAGAGATTGAATATGACATGATAAGTTGGAATTTATATTGATGGTATCTTTAGCCTTACAAAAGTAATCAATAAACCAATCAAAACAATATTACAGTACAAAGCAAAGTTACCTAGGTACTGTATCTGTTTTAAGTGTAACTAATATTACATAACAAAACTCTTATCGCATTATGCTTTTAAGGTGATATTTGTGAGCAACTTCCTATCATCAGAACATTAAATTATTTTCTCGAAATGTGCTGAAGCTATAGAGCTGACATTTTTACAACACATGGGCACGTATCTTTTGCTTATGATGTAACAGTAATTGCTTTGTTAATTCATTTCCTTACAAACAATTTCCATGCGAATATTTTCAAAAATGTCAATACACTATCTTCAGTAATACGTATATACGGTATATTAGATTTACGAAAACATTCTGTAAGGCTACTAAATAAATACGCCTATACCTGAAAATTTCACTTTTCCATACGAAAAGTTGGGAAAATATTTCTTTTGAATAAAAAAATCAAACTTGTGAAAAATGAGCATTATAATTAAAACTTACATTCTTATAATGCACTTATACTTCTCAGGTAAATCTAAAAATTAACATGTATACAGTTTTATTCTTATAATGCACTTATACTTCTCAGGTAAATCTAAAAATTAACATGTATACAGTTTTATTCTTATAATGCACTTATACTTCTCAGGTAAATCTAAAAATTAACATGTATGCAGTTTTAATAAGTTCTCTTCCCTTTATCTATTGAATCAGTGCTGGCCATCCCTGAATATAGCTCGACCAACGGCATATACCACCTCTTTCGTCTGTCTCTTTCCTTTCCGCTGTAAAGCGCTCAGGCTCTCCTGGGCTCTAAAGCGCGCGCTTGTTCCTGTGGGCATCAATTGACATGCCTGTTCTAAGGCATGAAGCCTTACACCACGCAGCTACGACGCGGAACTTTTGATATCTACTGATACCAAATCAAAACCCAGAAGAAACTATTTTTTTAAATGAGGATTGATTTGTTTTTTGCGTGACTACCGGCATTTTATTCTGTGCAGGATGACCGAGAATGCGGGAATACAATTTTGTTAACCCTAGGTTGAAGTGCGGTGTTGTGTCTCTATCAGACTGAAATGAGAGTAAGACGTTCCGGGTAATGCAATATTGAAAGGAATGTGAGCGTGTAATTACGGATTATTGAGGCATACTAATTGCTTCGAAAGTACAGGATTCAATAACCTGGAGCTACATTATTCGCTAAGTAAATGTTACTTACCCTTGGCATTCGTTAGGTCCGCCCAAGCCTTGTAATAGAGGAAACGTTATTCAGTTGAGCAACATCTCATCAAGTAATAATGTTAATAGATTTTTAATTGAATTTATATGAAGAATCCCAACTATAGCACTATATATAGAGGTCATTAATTCTAACCTGTTCTTACGCGCACGTTGATCCGAAAGCTGTTGTTTCTTTCACCACACTTAAAGACCTGACTTCTTACTTTACTACTTTTATATCGACGTAAATTAAAAAACTGGCTTTATTAAACATCGCAAGAACTGTAGTGAAATTTTCTCACAAGGTCTGGAAGCAATAGGCAAATTTTCTCCAGATTCTTCAGTTACAGTCTTACTAATAAAGAGTTTATAGTTTTTATACTAGTCTTATGCAGAGTTGAGATAGAAAACTTTACTAATAAACCATGCAGAAGTGATGGACGTATAAACAGGCTGTAACTATACAATGGGAATTGCTTTGCAGTATATACACGAAACTCCTTGTTTAAGCGTTCTATATAGAGAAAAAAATGGCCGCCCCTCTAACAGCTGTTCGTATCGACTGTCATTTTATGATGATGGTTGCCTAGTAACCAAAGAAGAACAAACCAAAGAGTACAGAATAATTAGAATAATATTACTGTAGCTTGTACTCTTTGACCAAAATATAGTATGGTAATCGATTAGAGCCAGTTGTACTATCGATACTTAATACGCCACACTAGAGCGCTCTACCGGATACAATAGAGAACCTCAGATATTCTATTATCTTTCGTAACGAAGTAATGACGAAACTATGACGTAGCTGTGCAACAATTGTACTGTTATACGCGACGTATGTAGTGATTATTAGTAAGGAATTTACACACGAGGTATAAATGAGCTACTCATTGTATAAGTATAAGACAGTTAAACGTCTGTATATATAGAGTTCTTATTGGTAAGACCGTTAATGTTTAATTTAGGGGAGAGTTGGGTACTATCGGACATCGGGTAATGTCGGACAGTGCGTTTCTTTCATCTGCCAACAGACATGGTTACGTTTGTGTATGCGACATCACAGAAACGTAACCATGTCATTCCACCGTTACTCAATTACCACTGTGTATAATCGGATCGTCTGTGATATCCTTTGGCCTATTTAGTTTAAAGGGTTAGGTACAGCTTACAGCAATAAAATTTTGGAAATATTCTACATTTTTTTTATACATTACTGTATCTTATACAATAACGAAAATTATTATGTGTGAAACACTGTCCTTCTGCTATATGAAAAAAAAAATGGTTTTACGATTTAAAAATATCATTTTTTTTTTTTTTTTCAAAATTAAAAATGGTGGCAGTTCACTATGCAGTGATGAAGCGTTTCCCTCATAACTCAAGAACTATCCAACATTCTGTGATTAAATTTTTTGTGTTTATTTATGCCTATCATTTGTACATTATGATGCAAAATCACTTCTCTACCTTTGACAGATTGTCTGATAAAAAATAAATTCTTAAAAAAATAATCAAATATCAGTCCCTATTTTCTTCCAACACAAAATAAAAAAAAAATACTATTTATTAAGAAATGTAGTTGAAAGAGCATGATGTTGTAAACATAAAATAAAAGAGAGAGAACATGAAAAAGTTAACAAGTTTATGAGTTATAAGGAAAACACTTCATCACTGCAAAGTGAACTGCCACCATTTTAAATTTTGAAAAAAAAAATTATTATTATTATTATTATTATTATTATTATTATTATTATTATTATTATTATTAACAGGGTTATAATATAAACTACATCTTCCTGTAACCAAAGTGTTTAAATTCTTATCTTCTTCGTCCATTCTTCTGTTGCCTCCCAATCCCGTTCTTCCAAGCCTCTCTCCTTCATTCCACTTCTTATATCGACCATCCAGGTTTTCCTTGGTCTTCCCCTCTTTCTGATCATATATGCTATGTCCTCATAGTCCTGTGCTATAACTAGCTGGTCGTCTGCAAATAACAGAATATAAATTGTAGAATTCTCAGTAGGTATTCCCATATCTTTACACTTCTTCTTCCAATTTTGTAAAGCTTGTTCTATTTTTTTAAATTGTAAAAATATATTTTTTTTTCACATCACAGAAGGATAATGTTTTACACATACCAATTTTCATTATTGTACAAGATACAGTAATGGAGGAAAAAATGCTGAGTATTTCCAAAAATTATACTGCTGTAAGCTGTACCTAACCCCTTAAAGCGGAAGTAAATTGTTTACGTTGCATATACAGTCTATGTTTAGACGAAATCAGTGTCATTATGTTCCTGATCGCCAGTATATAGTTATATGCAATATTAATTTCCTTTTTTTATATAATTCATTTCGGACTTTTATTATTGAAGGGAGGCATTGTTCTTCAGCAGAAATTCCCTTTGTAGTTGAGTTTGGTTAAATGCTTGCTGTTCCTGTTATGGGATAATATAACTGGTTATGTGCAGGCCGTACATCCATTTAAAATAAAAACCAGTTTGTGCTTTCCCGTTTACCCTTTTCTTATTTCTTCTCTATGCATAAGTTTTATCGCTGCTTCCAGTTTCCTTACAAAACTGGTGTTATTAGCTAGCTAGCTGTGTGTGGAACGGCGTGTTAATATCATCTGCCTTTGGCCTGTTCCGTCTTCAGGGGAATTCATCTTGCCACCTTGTTGTAGGTCGTCCAATATTTCGGTATGCCTGTGGTTCGTAATTTAGTACAATGTTCGGTAGCCTATTATTGTTCATTCTCAAAATATCCTGGTGCCAGTTGTGTTTATTGTGTAATAGATTCTTCTAAATTATATATATTTAGCTGTTTGCAGATATCTGAATTTCTGTTTTGTCTAAACGGGTAACACCAGCTACTGCTCTCAAAAATTTCATTTCCCTAGTTTCAATCCTTCTTTCATCCTTTTTCTTTATTGTCCAGTCCTCACAGCTATACATCAGCATTTGAGTTGCTAAGACTTTATAGAATTTCATCTGCATACTTCTTTATGTTTTTTGTCTTGAAGATTTTCTAGTATTGTAGTCCCCCATATTCTTTCAAAAAAGTGTTTAGTTTAATATCTTCACTGTAGTTTTGTGATGTATTGAAGCCTAAATAGTTATAATTCGAAACCTGTTCAATTGATTTATCAACAGTAATCTCACTAGACGTTTTGATTTTATCGATAAATCAAAACTCGAGTGGGATTTAATTGACTATTACACGATTAGAAGAAAGTATATAAAGATTAGAAGTAACGAAGTACTCCAATACAATAAAATATTAATTGACTTACGAAAATACAACTGTCTTCAAATGTTTTTTATACCATCTCAACATTACAAATATTACGCTAGATGCATGCTAGATGGCAGTAGTGAACAATGCCTTCTCGTCGAGATCTATACACGATGGCAATGTTACTAGTCAAGAAGGCTTTTTTGATTCAGTTTAATTTTTATTAAGACAGTTTCATTCCACTTCAATTATCTGAATCCCAGTAATCAACGTCACTTGACAGATGATTTTCAATAAATCTTAATATTAAACAATCTCTGATACGTGACTATCCATAATATCATATAGCAGAAGCTATAACATAACCTAACTAATATACACAAGTGTTAGAAAAGTTTTAATTAACGACGATGACATAAAAAATAAACATGAATAATTTTAAAAGAAATAATTATTGAATGTACAATTTTCAAATTTGAATGTGGTTGGTAGTTCAATTGATGTTATATTGGACGTGTGCGTAATAGAAGTGGAACTCGTTGATTTAGGCCTACATGGTGTATTCAACTTATTCAGGATTTCCGAATGAATAATTTTAAAAGGAATAATTATTGAATGTACAATTTTCAAATTTGAATGTGGTTGGAGGTTCAATTGATGTTATATTGGACGTGTGCGTAATAGAAGTGGAACTCGTTGATTTAGGCCTACATGGTGTATTCAACTTATTCAGGATTTCCGAATGGTGCTCTTCGTTTATTTGTAAATCGGATTTCAGAAGATGCATAGGTATGATCAGTGATTTTTATTAATTCTTGTTCTTGAATGCCAATGCGAGTCATATTTGAAACTGCTGTGCATCGACTGGAGTGGTTTGTAATTTTATATAGGCCTATATATTTATTTTTTGACGTCCAGACCAGCGCAGTTTCAAATATCGGCAAACAAAGAAACAAATACTAGGGATGCGATAAAATTAAACAAATGCTAGGGACGCGATAAAATTAAACAAATGCTTAGGGATGCGATAAAATTGTGCGATAAGCAGCCATGATTGGTTGAAATACGTCCTTTCGTACCGTTTTATTGGTCAAAAGTAGTATGACGTAGTAAGAGTGTAATAGTCAACAGTAATGTTCACACCTGTGGAGTAACGGTCAGCGCGTTTGGCCGCGAAACCAGGTGGCCTGGATTCGAATCCCGGTGTGGGGAAAGTTACCTGTTGAGGTTTTTCCCGGGGTTTTCCCTCAACCCAATACGAGCAAATGCTGGGTAACTTTCGGTGTTTGACCCCGGACTCATTTCACCGGCATCGGAAGTACATTAAGCTTTAATGACAAAGAAGTATAACACTAATAAAGGAGTAAAATTGATGCCACTTTTATTAGTCGTTTCTTTATTACTGTACTTCGAAACAAAGAAATAAAGAAAGAAAGTATTGAGATGTATCTGATTTGAATAGGCTTTTGTGTTTCCTTGACCGCATTATCTTCCTGTGTGGAACCTTGAAGTTATTTACTGCTCCATTGGAAATTTACAGTTAAGAGTTGACATATTTCTGAATTTACAGCGAGAAAATACGAGAGATAGACCGAAATTTTGCACTCTTGAATGTGACTGTACAGGAGTCGGGTCAGCAGGCAGGATTGCATTCGTTACGGCCATACATCTCGGAGTTGAAGTCTCTCTCTCTTTCTCTGCCCATCCCTGCAGGATTTGAATACGTTAATGACAACCCTGCATAATATCGTAACTCTGTTATTTGTTTGTCTCTATATATGCTAATATCTCTATATCTACGTACGAAATATAAATCTAACATTCTGAGACAATATCTGCACAATATTACTGAGATTAAATTTATGTGCACGACGAAACATGGAAAATACTTCGTGAAGCATTCATCGTAAAATAATACCATTGATAGTATAGTACCTGGGGAAAGTTTGGATAAAACATATCTCGAGTCCATTGTGTACTGTTATTTCTTTCTTATAATGATGAAATGTGCAAGTAATGCTAGCTTACAAGTCATGTGTGTTTTCATAAGATTCCCTGATGATGATGCTGGATTGTTCGATAAGCGGAAGAGTATTGGTTGATGGTATTGCTCTAGAAAGTCTCTATCTCTTTTGGCTTACTTTAATTGAAAACGACATGCTTTCACATAGTGTGAGGGAGAGAAAAACAGATTTCCGAAGAGGGGAAAATACCTTAGAGTGGGGATAAAGTGATAAATAAAGCCAGTATGTCGATGGCTAAGAAATGATACCTCTTATCTACAAAAATTGTAATTTATTTTAACTATATTATTTAGATTAACGACATTATTATTATTATTATTATTATTATTATTATTATTATTATTATTATTATTATTACAAGTAGAACCTGTAATTAATCATTACAGAACAACTGGCTAAATCATCTGCATCGCATGCATAGAGATAGAATCCCAAAAGTCATGCTCCACTATCGTCCAAACGGGAAGACATCTCTCGGTCGTCCAAAGAAGCGCTGGATTGAAAATTCAACTGTGAAGGGAAGAAGAAGAAGATTATTATTATTATTATTGTTATTATTATTATTAGTATTATTATTATTATTATTATTATTATTATTATTATTATTATTATTATTATTATTATTATTATTATTATAGCTCGGATGTTTGGCAAAATGCCTTTTTTACTGGGTGGAAGTAAATCATTATTTGCATACATATAAATGTGATTTGGAGTAAATCAAAGTGATAGGGCTAGTTTTATTTTGCCTATTTTACCTTTTCAAGGTGTTTCTTATTAATAAATGCCTTCTATTTGCCATTTTAAAGCAATATTTCTTATTTATTTGCAATTTTCTAATTAATTGTAATGTGTATGAAATTTAAATATTTGAAACAATGACTAACTTTAATAACAAAGTAAATAAAAGTAATTTATTTCAGTGCTTAATCTGCTAATAATCGTGCCCTAATACTATTGGTGTGATATGAATAATGATCGACAATCCACAGTTACAAATATAATATTGTCATATTCTCACGGTACTGGCAATCAGCTTTATAATTTTATATATTAACCTCGTTCTCATAGAAGTTGTCACGTAGCATTTTGAATTGTTTGCTTTCATATTTTCAAATCTTACTGTTTCAATTTTGTCTACATGTGTTTATTATTGTAGGAAAAAGAAATTTGAGTGAGGAACAGTTGGTTATTTCGGGTAACAGAAGGTATAAGATCGGTTAGCTAGAATGCCTAAATTCAGTAAACCATTTAAAAATAAACTTCATGCTTACGTTAATGAATTTTGTGCCCATGTGTTTTCAACCGATGAAACAGTTTTGTTTTGTAAGGTATTTTTTAAGTCAACATGTGTCACCTACGAAGTAAATATTGAGTTATGTTGATATGGGGAGAGTCGGGTAGTATCGGACGTCGGGTAGTATCGGACAGTGCGTTTCTTTCATCTACCACCATATGGTAGTACCTGAATGACATGGTTACGTTTCTCTATGCGACATCACAGAAACGTAACCATGTCAATCAGGTACTATCATCGTGTGGTAGATGAAAGAAACTCACTGTCCGATATTACCCGATGTCCGATACTACCCGACTCTCCCCTAACTTAAATTTATTGCTAAAATATATTAGGTCTATGCCTTTTTTTTTTAATTCATAATTCCGTTTTAAAAAATTCTTGTGCTTTTTTACGTTTTTATGCCTTTTTTGCCTGCCTATTTTAACTGTTAGAGGTGTCTAAACATCCGGGCTCTAATTATTATTATTATTATTATTATTATTATTATTATTATTATTATTATTATCTTCACAAAGTTCGACCGTTAACTAATATTTTGTTCTCGAGTAGAACATCTTGCAAGCAGAAACATATATAAAAAGTTTGCCTTCTTTGAGAAAAATTAATTTTTAAAACAGTTGTTTGATATACCTGTGCATTTACATATACGAGGTAGACTAAACAAACAGAAAAACGTACTCTAATCTTTTCTCGTCGCATAATAGTGGTAGTAGTAGTAGTTATAATAATAATAATAATAATAATAATAATAATAATAATAATAATAATAATAATAATAATAATAACCTTTGTATGTAATTCTTTCCATACAAATTAAATTCAAATACCGATTCGCATGTCTTAGTCGTTTCTAACATTTGCCTGTTTACGAAAATTTGTATTTAAAAGTGAATCTTACTATGTTAAAAAAATTAATTGGTGCTTTATAAGGAGATTATACATGCACATTGTTTTCTTGTTAGATAACAAACATTATTGTCAGATCGGCCGTTGATAGAGAAACTGTAGGCTTTGTATACCCTATGATTTTGTAGAAATTCGCCCATGCGTATCAACGAGTCTTTAAAACAAAATAATTTCGAATCGTTCTTCAGGGATTAATTTTCACTAGTTCAAAAACCCTACTGTTATGCATGAACCCAACGTCTGCAACAGATTATAGCTTTAGAACTTCTCTTTCAACGGTCTGATTTGGCAGTACAGCTGGTTATTTGACAAGAAAGCAATGTACCAGTACTTAGTAGAATCTCTGATTTACAGTAATTTTCTCCATTACCATCTTAGTTTCTGAAGTCCAATGAATGTCGAACATGAAGTAAGGCCACTAAGGAAAAATACCAAAGAAGAAAGATTCGATCCGGTGCTGTGTATTGAGCCTCGGCGTAGCTCAGTGGTTAGAGCGCCCAGTGCTTAGAACTGGGGATCCCGGGTTCGATCCCCGGTCCCGGAGCGAATTTTTCTCCATTAATAAGCAATGGTTCATTCTTTTTGTGATAAATTTTTACAGTCCTTTGCAACAATACTTTACAATCCAGTTCTGTTAGAATTTGACTGTGACGCAAGGTTATACTCGTACGTAACTACGCATCATTTCAAGCTTCTTGTGCAGCCACAATGCCACACACACTTTATTTGGATTTCTTTCTTTATTTCTTTGTTTCGAAGTACAGTAGTAAAGAAACGACTAATAAAAGTGGCATCAATTTTACTCCTTTATTAGTGTTATACTTCTTTGTCATTAAAGCTTAATGTACTTCCGGCGAGGCGCATTAAGTGGTCTCGGGCAAGAAAAGTTGCAATCAGGAGTTGTAGCCTCTGTCAACTAAATGTGGGGTTGTAACAGCAGTGCCTTGTCATCATACAAGAATAGCTTCTCTATTGCCTGCACAAGTACATGTCGGGTGAAACCTAAGAACTCTGGTATACATTGAACAGTCTGTGTTCGCATTGTATAGACTTGAAGGATGTGTCTGTAAATCTCTCAAGTGAATTCTATGGATCCATTCATCACTGTCTTCTGTAATTTGTACACATTTCTGTTTTCTTGTTGAATGATTCGATTCCGTATTCTGGAATTAGCTGAAACCAAATTTGCTATCAGAACTCGCGGTATAGAATTTCTAGTCGTGTATTTAAGAATTCTGCCGGCGCGTGACGTTCTGTGGGTAGCACAGAGTAGTAATAACTCAGGAATGCGATATCGTGTCAACTCCAATCTCCATGCTTGAGTTGTTCGGTGTTGCAGGACACCATGGTTTGTAGCTAAATCGTCATTTATTTTAATCTAGGCAGTCATCTTTCAAGGGCAATTCTCCCCTCTACTAAAGTGGGACTTCTTGTTAAGAATAAGGTTGCCAAGTTCCTCCTTGTCATATCGTGTAGGCTATATTCATTGTTTAGAATATTTATGACTCTACAGAAATGAAATTGCATTTTTAAATCTTATTAGTGACTATAGAAGCAAATTATGTAGAGAAGTAATAGTAATTCTTAACATATTCAGGTCGGAAAAAGAATTCCTATTTCATCATGATATCTTTGTACTGAGATAATGAATTATTAGCTATAAATTTTCTTCCTCTTCCCCTGCCCATATTCTTTCTCTTACTCCTTGTTTTCTTCTTTCTTCCTTTTACTCTGCCCTATTACCTTTTCTACCTCTTTTGTGGTTCCCCGTTTTCTTCCTACTCTTATAATTGTGTTATCTTTCAGTAGGTTATTTAACGACGCTGTCGATGAAATTGATGTTCTCCGCTTAGGCTATGCTATAAGAATACCGCGTGCGTTTCTCACCCAAGCAGTCCGAGATTCGATTCCTGGTGTGCACAGTGGGAGAAATTTATCTTCCGTCCACGGGATTGGGTGTTCGTCCGTTGTCTTGTGAGTGTCACACCGATCCCATGACTAGGGAGGTATTTCTGAAATGTCTAGTGTACCATCCAATGAATCCCCCTACCCTATCCGCATTGGTGTGTAAGTCGGGCAAAGGGGAAGGCGAAGCAGAAAAAGAAAAAAAAATAAAGGGGAAATTTGTGATGGCGAATTCACGCCCTAGCGCAAATCCGGATCCGTCTGAACTATGCCAGTAAGTGTTTATATTTTGTATGATTGAATTTATCTCCGGTATTTCTGAAATTATCTTACCGATTGTGGGTCCAAGGATCGCGAGTTCAAATCCAACCGACAACGGTGTTTTAAAGGGCGATTAAAATTCTCTGAATGCTGCTTTCGGAAGGGAAATAAAGCTGGGAGACCCGTGTCTTACGTATTGTTATTAAATTGCCCTAAATTTAAATTCAAATCTGAGGACCTTATAATTTAATATCTACGAGTGACAGCGCAGTCACAAAAAATTTTAGGAACTACGGTTATTGGTTAATCGGCTGACTGTGCAGTAGCGATATCACCAATAAAATATACATAATTACTTTCTCCTCCATTTTGAAAAAGAAATTGAGTCCGCATTAAGATATCTTGATATATTGATTTTATCTTCTCTCCAAAAAGAAAAGTGTCCAGCAGTTATCTGATAGCTCAAATGCTCTTATTTTTCAAACAGTTGATGTTGATTTACCGCACTTCAGTTACAGTTATCTTGGTAGTTAACATAACCACTGTGATAAAACCAATTTTCATCATTAAAAATATTAAAGGCTCTGTAAACTAGCTATTACGGCTGAAAGTATCATCGTGCTAACGCAGGGTGTGTAGAAAGTGTTAAACAGTCGGTCGACTGAATCGTCGTGGACGGATTTTTGATACACATGATATAATAATTCATTCCTCAGACACTCTCGCCACAAAGACTGCTTAATGAATGGCTCAAATAAAAATTCATATTTCAAATTTTCACTTCATTTTAACAATACTTTAACATTTAAGCGAGTCCGTAGCACTTGTTGATTCGTTCTGGTAGCCATCAGTAGTGACAGACGGAGATAAACATTATAAACAGAATGCCAACAGGAGGGTTTGATGCAAAAACCAGGTAAGTCCACTTTTGTTTTAAAAAAATTAATTAAAGTCTGCATCGTATATAATATGACAGTGCGCATCTTTTGATGCAAGAACCAGAGTCTGAATAGTTGCCAGCAGAGACCTTGGTTGTATTTGGAGCAAGAATTAGACTAGTCCTGGACTTGTATGTGTCGAATTTGTATTTTGCTAATACAGTAGCGTGCAAATTAATCCGAACAACGTAATTACTTATGCAAAAACACTCAAACGGGATAAAAAAAAAGGATCTAAGACATACCTCAGTAATCTATGTGGCCTCCCTTGTTCCTGAGACGATTTGGCATGGATTCCACTAATTTCCCACAAATATTCTTCATTTCTTCATCGCGAAACCATACACCAATGAGGGAAGAAATCATCTTCTCCTTTGTAGAACAATCCATTTTTTGTATTCTTCTTTTGCAAATTGACCACAAGTTCTCAATGGGATTGATGTCGGGTGAGTTGCCTGGCCAGGGGAGTACCTGAATATTCTTCTTGTTGAAGAATTCTGTAGTTTTTCGAGACGTATGGCATGGTGCCAGGTCTTGTTGGAACACACCTCTGCCATCCGGAAATGATTTTTGCAGCTGGGGTACGATTCTGCTTTCCAATAAGTGAATATATTTGTCAGAATTCATCATTCCCTTGATAGGTATTAATGTTCCAGGCCCTTCATGTGTAAAACAACCCCAAAACATTACTTTAGGGGGGTATTTTGCTGCTTGTTGGAGATGAGCTGCTGTTACTTTTTCGGATCCTTTCCGTACGTAAGAAACACGGTGGCCGTGGACCTCGAAATGAGACTCATCGGAAAAAAGTACATTCTTCCAGTCATTCACTGTCCAGTGTTGATGTAATTTTTTCCACATTAAGCGTTTTTTGCACATAACAGGGGTTAGCAGTTGCTTCTTAATAGCTATACGAGCCCTTCGTCCAGCTTCCAAAAGCCTACGCCGCACTGTTGTGACGTGAATATTCGCACCAGTGGTAGCCATTAACTCGCGGGTTAAGTCGACAGCAGTTAGTCTAGGATTTAATTTACTTTTCCTGACAATTAAACGATCATCTGCAGGTGAAGTCTTCCTTTTCCGGCCACAGTTTCCTTTTTTCTGGGGTGTGATGGATCCAGTCTCCCTGTATCGTTTTATGATCGAATTAACAGTAGCCAAACCGATGTGACATTCTGCAGCAATTTGCCTCTGTGTCATAGAAGAATGCTCTGCTAATGTTATAATTTTAGACCGTTTTCGTGGAGTTGTATCCATTTGTGAAAACGACAGAATGTACACAGGATTGCAGTATTAAGTCTTCAACACAACTGAAATGCTTATAAGTACAAATTTAATTTAGAAACCCATATAGCTTTTATTGATTTTGTGAAAGCTTTTGATACAGTCAGAAGAGACCTTTTATTCGACATATTACAAGATAAAAATATTCCAAATTTGCTATTACAAAATATAAAAGAAATCTACACAGACAGCAAAATAAGTGTCAAAATAAATAACTGTATATCCGAAAGAAAATTAGTTAATAATGGAGTTCGACAAGGTTGTCCACTATCACCAACTTTATTTAATATCTATATAAATGAAATTTTTTTAAAATGGAACCAAATCTACACATCAGGAATCAAAATAACCAGTGCTCTAACATTAAATACCTTACTCTATGCCGATGATCAAGTCATAATTTCCAGTTCAGAGGATCATTTACAAAGAGGATTGTATACATTAAATAAAATATTAAAAGATTTTGGGTTGGAAATTTCAGCACAAAAATCAAAAGTAATGGCATTTTTAGGACAAGACCCAGTCAAAAGTAAGATAATACACAATAACCAATGCCTCGAACAAGTGCAAAATTTCAATTATCTGGGTTGCGAAATATCTTATCAAAATGAAAAAGATGTGAACAAGAAAATTACCAAATTTACACAAATTTTAGGAATAATAAACAATACATTAAAAGCTAAATTAGCACAAAAATCTACAAGAATAAAAATATATAATACACTAGCATTACCCTCCCTCTTATACGCAAGCGAGATTTGGACATTAAAGAAAAAAGACATGAACAGAATCAAAGCAACGGAAATGAAATTTTTCAGGAGGACAGCAGGATATACTCTTTTAGACCGAAAAAGGAATGAAGAAATTTTAGAACAATTAGAAGTAAAGTCAAGTCAGTAGAAGAAAAAATCAGCAGATACAAATTCAATTGGCTAGATCATGTAAGAAGAATGGAAAATTCAAGAATCCCAAAAATTATGATGCAGTATAAACCTAGAGGACATCGTCGACCAGGAAGACCTTTAAGAAGACTGCTAGATAGGGCCGAAACAGGTCTACAGAGGCCTAATTCGTGAAGGATGATGATGATGATGATAAAAAATGACAGACCTTCAACAATGGAATTACACGTACTACAGATGTCAATTAAAGCGGTATGAGCAGCTGTGAGGCCAACAATGACAGAAAATGTAAAAATATGTCGTGTTCGGATTAATTTGCACGCTACTGTACAATACGAGTATGATTCGCATGTAACGGTATTTAAGATAATTGATAGTTACCAATAAAATTATGACCAAGTATTGTTTATATTTTGTTATTCATGAACTTTACTGAGACAGTGATTATATTTTGCTAGTAATATATTGTGACAGCGACGTGAGATTCGAACTCACGACCAGCGTCCCGCGAGAGAGCATATCGCGCGGGCTTCACGGGGAAAGGGGAAAGGGGCCTACACGCGAGGGGAGGCTGCGCGCGCAGCTGCTACTTAACGCAGTGAATGTGGAACGACCTTCCCGACTATTCCAGAAATCCGTCGAAGTGGAAGACTCGCGAATTTTCGAGGCTACGTCGCTGTGGTTATAAATTACGGTCGCGAAGGAACGACAGCAGTTTTCAGTTATTCAGTCAGTGAGTAAGCCAGAGCAAGCAAGCCAGTCAAGCCAACCGGAGTTCGACTCGAGTGTGCGTCCGCATCTGCGTCAGCATCCGAAGGCCTGAGTTCGAGTGCAGTGGATCGCAGTTGGAGGGACCTGAGTTCGAGTGCAGTGGACCGCAGTTGGAGGGACCCGAGTTCGAGTACAGTGAACTGTCTCTGAAGGTCTGTGGTTCGAGATACTGTGGACTCGAGTGACTGAGATAGAAGAACTGTGAACTGAGAACTGATAGTTCTGATTTGTAAATAGTGCTTTGTAAATATTTGTTAAGATTAACAGTTCATTGTTGTTCGTACTAGTCCAAGTAAATTGTCATTGTCGTCGGTGGAGTGCTATAACGAATACTGTGTTGAGTGAAGATCCAATTGTTGACGAGAGCGTTTAAGGTGAATTGTAGAAAGGAATTATTGTTGTGACGAATAAATTACATTGTTGTTACTAATAAAGTTCACAATATGTCAGATTTTAAATGTTTGGTCCAAAAACCAGGTAAGTCCAATTTTGTTTTCGCATTTACTTCAAAAGTGTTTTTCTGGACTTAACTTGTTCTTGCACCAAATCCCTCAATGATATCATGTCCGGCAGCTAATTTTCTTTAGTTCAGTGGCGAGTTCGAAGATTCACCTTAGACATAATATTTATTTCTACTGAGTTTGCTCCAATGGAAATGAAGAAAATCTTTTCAAATATAGCCTATACTTTTTTGTTGGCGGACAAGAGCCAATTTTAATTTGAAAATTTCCCCAATTTGCATCTCAGATATTTTACTTGCTGTATTTGGCGAAGCATCGCAATTCTGTTATATCATAAATAAATCATTTTATATAATTTAATAATAATTGTGTATAGCGCGGAGATTCACAGAATTTTGTATTGAATTTTCCAATTTATGTCTGCGGGTAAATTCTTCAAAAATGAAAATGTGTTTCTCAAAACTTTAATTGAACACAATACCATAGTTATTAATAATTAATTTCAAATATCTATAATTTTCAAAATTAAAGAGTTTGGATCAAATGTTTTGGGTAACTTCGGCTCTATGGAAGGACTTGTTTACGAAATTGCTTTCTAACTCTAATTTATAAGTCAAGAAGTAAATATATATTTTTAATATTGGGTCAGTTTTTATTTTTTGTTATTTTATAGATATTTGTAACTCATAATTACATTTTTATTTTACATTTTTAGTTGTTTCTAGGTCGTCAAAATCCCATCCAACACAGATATGACATATAGGCCTATGTATAAAATCCAGGTAGTAGGCCATTGATCAAAACGAAGGGAAGAGTTCGGCTGGCACTGTGAACCGGATCCCGGCATAGCTCAGTTGGTTAAGAGCACTCAGCGCGTCAAGCTGAGCGGTCCTGGATTCGATTCCCGACTTTCTCCATTTTCCTGTAACTTCATCCCTCTGAACACCTCATTCTCAAACACCCTTAGCATCTGTTCCTCTCTCAAAGTGAGAGTCCAAATTTCACAACCATATAAAGCAACTGGCAATAATATAACTGTTTTTATAAATTCTAACTTTCAGGTTTCTTGAGTGCAGACCGGATGATAAAAACTTCTGAACCGGAACCCATGTTTACTATAACTTTTTTGCTTCTCTTCATTTTTATTTCTGATCTCTAAATTTTTACCGTCACTTTTGAAACACCCTGTGCAAAGCATGAACATTGTTTTAGAATAGGATAACCATCGATTAATCAGGGAAAATAGCTCAGGTGTCAGACGAAAAGTTTCGCGTTCTATGGCGACGGGGCATCTTAAATTTGTCTACCCCTGGGCTTAGGTGTTAGTAAGTGTGAGTCCCAGTGACAAACATCGCTGGCAGCTTTTGTATAGACAATTGCGCGATACTTTCATTCAGTGAAGATGAACGTCAGATCCGGAAGGACATTGGTTTATATTGTGTAATATAGTAAATACACATTGTCGTGTTATTATGTCCATAAAGTGCTAGCATGCCGCTCGTGAAAGGCGGGTTTTCCTTTGAAGCTAGTGACGATAAATTATTAACTATTGTTGCAAGGCGTATAAAATCTGGAATGGTAATGGTTATGTAGAAAACATCTTTGTAGTGTAAAATTTTCCTTGTCTAGCGCTGTTGAAATTTTTTAGAACAGGTTTTCCAGTTTAATGACTGTAATTCATTTACAGTTTTGTCGAGGCATTTGAGTACGCTATTGGATTAGAAATACTCCAGGATATTTATGTCAGTAAGGATGCTTTATCCTTAAGTTAAATATATTTCAACATTTTGGTAACATATACAGTATTGTTCAACTTTTAAGTGACGATTCTTAAAAGGATAATTATTTTTGTGGCCTAGTTCCACGTTTCTTCCCTCGGAGTAGGCCTAACTTCTTACCAGAAAATGTTGTACCACTATCTAATTTCATTTCTCTGCTTGAGGATCTGGCTTATATGTACAGGGACATCATTTTATTTTTACTAACATTTTTAATGTTAACCTGTCTATACCTTTAGAGAACCGGAAACACCGCTTGCTCCCCCCTCCAAGACTGGAGTTCGATGATACTGGCGTAAAACACAAATCACTCTACTAGGTATAGGATGGAAGAAAAGTAGTTCATCCATTTACGTAAACTAGGAAATATCGCGATTTTGAGTTTGATAATTTTCATTAGGTTTTTCTTTAATCAAAGTACAGTACTGTATTAAGAATAAGTGTTTTTACTCACGAAGTGAGTTATCCATACGAACGTATTCATTATGCAGTGTATAATGTCTACAGCACATTAGCGTACAATGTAGAGAAAGAAATTAAATTGAAAAATAATCATAATATGAATATTTAAACACAATTTTGAAAATGGTGGCCGTTCATTTCGATACAGGCTTCAGTTCTTTTGTGCATATTATCGCCCTATAGACTATTGCATCTAATTCCAATTGCCAGTTTCGTCCTTCGTAGTAGTAACTCATGTTGAAATACTTCTGTACCTACTCTACGTACTGTGAATTCAATCTTCACTTCTGCCCGACCCGAAAATATAAAATTACTCAGACATATTATCTACTGTCCGTCCAAGTGGTTATGCCACAGGATTGTGGAAAGGGAGGAAATCACGTGACAGTTAATTACTTAACGAGACCCTTTTATTTAAGTTAAATTAAACAGGTGTATAATATTACGTAAACGTCCAATTCCTAAGAGAAATTAATGTTTTCAGAAAAGAGCTAAGACAGCCCAGCTTTTACAGAGGGGCGAGCAGAAGCAGGTGGGGGAAATCGGGATGCGACATAGGCAAACGGACAGTACCTGTGCGAAAATATGATTCAATATTGAAAGCTCTTTCGTCACTGGAAAACGCGAACATATTTCTGGAACGTACTATACTCAGTAACTCAGTACTGCTTACTATCTGCGGTCTTGGTTCTGTGTGGAGTTGGAACTTCCTTAGTAGAAGGGGTGGGAGTGAAGTACATTAAAAAACTCAGGTACAATAAAAATTGAAGTAAAAATAAAATGATATCCCTGTACATCTACAGTTCGTTCGCCTACGGGTGGGGCCAGGAAAGCGGCCTGCCTGCGGTGTCGCTTGCGGGAATCGTCTATCCGTAAGCTTTCGCTTTCCTTACTATACTCTGTAGAGTTTTAATTTTAAAAGTTTAGCAGCAGTAAAGAATTATGTTTTTGAAACACTAACTTCGTGTGAAACACGTCTTAGAGATTTATTAGGAGAGCGTTAAATTATGCAATACTCTTCGTTTTCGCTTAGGAATTGTAGCATTTATCGACCCTGTTGTTCTTAATTTGTTAAGACGTCTAACAGTTTCTCTACCCTGAATTGGAGCACCCGAATATTTCACTTCAAATTGCCTACCACCTCTCTACATGACTCTGTTTTCACATATGCATCATACATAAAAACCGCTGTCCAAGCGTGAATTTTGCGTTTTGCATTGTTAACAAATTTTACACAACGCTGAATATTTAAGCAACTGTGTCAAGAAACTGCACTGTACGTGTTAAATACTGCAACATCTGGCTCACAACTGATAACTTGTCGACCTTGATGTCCTTGATTGTCGAGCGTGTCTCAACAACTACGCGCACAAAGCGGCGTATCAGTACATGCCGCTTTCCTGGCCTCATCCGTAGGCGAACGCTCTGTATTATCAGGCAGTACATCTCACTTGACGATATGTGTCAGAGGAAGAACAATTTTATTGTTTGTATACATCTGAAGTGTGACTAGTGTAATGTAGCTATACCTGGTAAGGTTTATCTTGTCTCAGTAGCAATAAAACCAAGTCCCTTCAAATGAGGGTGAGGATTATAGGAGGGTTGTAAATTTTCAGGATTCCTTTCAAAACCTTGTTATTGTACAGGCTACCTGAACTCAGTTTCTTGAAAGACAAGCTCAGTGACGGAACTACACAGTACGAAGAGAGATATTTTGTTATTTAATTTTTTGCTACAGAATGTATCAACTAGTCCCTTCCGCCATTGGATGGATGGACGGTATCGCTCCACTCCTCCATCGCCATAACAATACAGACGAAGTAAGACATATCTCCTTTCTCCCCCTTTTCACAGTGAGACAAGATACATCACACAGGCTTTAGTCGGCGATGTACTTACCTCATTATCTTCAGGCTTAGTTGCCTCATAAGTGGTTGGTATCACTTGTGAGATTCGGACCTGTCTTCGGACAGTTAACTAAACAAACAGTCTAATTTCAGGCTGTTTAATTTCTTTGTTTTATTATTGTGCTTAACTGTGTAGAGTAAACTTCAGGATTATTGTAAAAGCTGAAAATAGCAAATAAATTGAACTTAACTTAAGAAGTGGTTCGAAGTTATCCTTATTGGAAAGAAGTTATCCCTGTTAATTGTAAAGAGCAGTGGTCGTCAGGACTCGCTGAAATGTGCAAAGGGTACGCGGTGCCGTCCCGTGTACACCGTCGTGTAGCAGGGAGAGATAGAGAGCATACCCGCTAGCAGCTACGCAGTGCACTATGGTGCGCTGCGTTTTCCGCGGGTAAGAGATGCTAACCCCAGCGTGCTCTGTGCTGACGACCCCTGGTATAGAGCGTTTGCCAGTGAACAGGGTTCGCTTAGGTCTTATTAGGTAGATGTATTTAGATTTATTCAGAATTATACATTTAAATGCATTACTCTATCAGAATTCAGGTAAATGTCGTTGGCTTTTAACTGTTGTAGTTAAAACGCGACTGCCGAAGAAATAGGTCTAATGTGAACATTTCCACTGAATCGAGCATGGGAAGTTTTTGCTCAGAGAAGTATGGACAGATAACACAGGCTGAAGAAACGTTGCAGATTGAGGAATGAAGCTGTGCTAGAAAGAATATGTAAAGTGAGAATAATGCTGACACTGATCAGGTAGAGGAAAAGAAATTGGCTGGGTCACTGGCTGAGAAGAAACTGCCTACTGAAGGATGCACTGGAAGGAATAGTGAACGGGGGAAAAGTTCGGGCAAAAGAAGATATCAGATAACAGACATGAAGATATTTGTATTGTATGCGGAGACTAAAAGAAAGAAAATAGAAAAGATTGGAGAATGCTGGGTTTGGAGTAAAATAACTGCCCTTAGGTAGAAAACTGTGAATAATAATAATAATAATAATAATAATAATAATAATAATAATAATAATAATAATAATAATAAATTTATTTATTATTAATATTTGTGTGCTGAACAACAGCCAGAGGCCAATTATTTTTGAGCACAATACACAATCAGAAGATTCAAAGGTGCAAAAACAAATAAATAATATCTTAAATAAACAAAAACATACATAAAATAGATAACAAGAACAGTAAATACTAATAATCAAAATGAACTATACTTTAAAAGGATCTAAATTGTGCCCATGCAAATTGGCATATTTTATGCATCTACAGACTGGAGAAAGTGATTTTGAATTTCTGTTATAATTTTTTTTTAATCTTAACCCCTTTGTAGGAATACGAAGGCTGATATTGTTTATGATAGACTCACAATCAATATCACCCTTGATCACTTTGCAAAAAAAAATTGATAATCAAGATTTTGACGTCTAGAATAAAGGCTACAACAGTTAAAATATTACAGGTAGTCTCATAATTAAAGTCAGAGGAATTGGGTATAACTCGAAAAGCACATAAAGAAATAAATTTTCTTTGAATAGTTTCTAATTTCACCGAATCAGTTGAAGTAATGGATTTCCAGGCTACAGATGCATATTCAAGTTTAGATCGAACCAAACTAAAGTATAGAATTAATATTCTGGAGTAGAAAAAGAATAAGTTATAGACCTTATTAAACCAAGCATTCTTATTGAATGATTATAAATATATTGAACATGATCGTGAAAATATAATTTAGAATTGAGTAATATACCAAGATCTTTAATAGAATTTTTCCTAATAATACAGACGTTATTAAGAGAATAATTAAATTTTATGGAAGTAGTTTTTCGTGAATACGAAATGACAAAAGTTTTTGTTTCATTAATTTTCATTCCATTATCGTCAGACCAAAGTTAATATCATTAATAATAATAATGATAATAATAATAATAATAATAATATTAATGAGTGCTATATATAATAACTGTTTCCATGCACCAGACATGCCCTTCACCAGAATGTAACTTAAATAAAATTGCTACTAAAGTTCATATCCATGCGGGTATCACGGAACTCGGGTTGCGAATCATTTCTCATGTCGAGTTCCGATAACGCATTTATAAACATTTTCTGAATCATCCATTTTACTGGATAAGCACTCTTAATGGAGTGTGATATGTAAATCGGACTCTGTTTTCAGTTGATGTGCAATTTTACGACCCGATTCCGGAAAGGACAAGTTTGTTGCACCGTGTGAGTCGAGTGACCTTTACGATTCGCTCTTAAACTTTCGATAGTAATAGTTTCTGAAGCGACTTTCGTTTGTTATTGATTAAACGACTCAACCAGAATGAGATAAGTAACTTCCCCATTACGTTCTTATATAGCCTAGCCTTTTGAAGTGTCAGATTTAACGACTGTGAAAGCAAGTGCCATTCCTAGAAACAGATAAAATGTATAAAAGTGTCGTTTCTTAACTCCTGAGTAGTAATTTTAGCGTTTTCATTTGCAGTCCTAATAGAAATGAAAACTATTGAAATCCCAGATTTTACCAACGTATGCTGCGTATTGTAATAAGCAGACAGCGGATTTTCGGTCCCTACACAGCGACAAGACATTACGTCCCTTGGCGTACGAAGGAAGCGTAGCATTGAGTTCAGTAACCTCCCTGTAACTGACTTGCACCCTAGATCATATATGTAACATAACTCCTCGCTACGTTAAAATCGGCAGCACTTTGAAGAAAACAACCGCCAGGATCGCCACCCGTCCGCCGTAAACGAACACGAGATGGCAGCACAGTCGCTAATGCAATTTAAATGGTAATTATGACGTGACTCCTTATGTCACAACTAGATGGCAGCGTAGTAAACCTAACAAAAGTTGTTAACCTCAAAGCCTATTAGCCCGACATATCTGTTACATAATTATATGATCTAGGCTTGCACCTAAAGTTCAGTATCAGGCAGTGGCGGTTCCTCGAAGGAGGGAAGGGAGGAACGTCCTCCTAACATTTTTCTTCTTTTGAAAGTAAATACAAAATAAAATATGTGCCTTGAAATTCGAGGAAGATTCGATAATTTTTAAGGTGACAGCTATCAGAAAACCTCGGTTGATCGAGTTTTAAACGACGCACGTTCATGTGCTGCTAGAAAACTGTTAGAAAGATACGAGATTGTTTGTGTGGAGGAAAGGCAATCCTTTCCTCCTTTACTGCAGTTAACGCTCATAGACAACAGCGCACTGGCGGCCAGAGAAAGAAGCAGAGTTTTTAAGCAAATAATGAACGAAGAGGGAGGAGATCCTCCTCTGAATCAGCGCATGGGCGGGAAATAGTGTACTTAGCAGACAGAAACCGACTGTCATGCAGCAATCATGCGATGTTGCATTCAACCAGACTATAATACATCTAGAAGGAGACACAATAAAAGCAGTTTTAACGCAAAGCTATGAAAGACATCATACAAACTTTTTTAAAATTATAAATCAAAATATATTATTCATTGCACTTCATATAGGCTGGTATTCATGGTTTGAAACTTTCGAGGATATTTGAAAGTTAAAGTCGGGTTTATAATATAAAACAAAGAGCAAATAGTTCTACGTTATTATCGCAGATCTTTTTGGCCCCTGAAATTCACTTCCATTCATTGTCTACTAGACAGGACAACAGCCAAGTTGTCAATTTTTGTACAAATATATTTGAAAGTACTCCAAACTACATTATTTTTAACATAAAATATTAATCGACCACCGGCAGCTTTGAACAATAATGGTAGTATGACTTTACAAGAACTGACATTCTTCAAAAGCATGTGATACTAAACTTGTAAAATGTGCATGTGGCAACACAGACCACGTGGATGGGTGCAGTGTTCTCGCTTTCCTAACAGATTATTTCCCATTCCCATTTCCGTAAAACGGTGCCGGTTACGTGTTAGTAACTATTCTCTTCCAACACGTTTGATGCTGTAGTGTGCGCGAAAAATGATGCGAGTTTGTGAATTTCCTTTTAATTGTTAATTTGTGCAATTATTAAACAATGAATGGAAGTGAAAACATATTATATTTTGGACAATTTAGGAAACTCAGTTTACAAGAACAGATTATTGCTATACAGTAGGGAAGGCCAACCCCAACACTACCTGGTCTTACATGTATGCATGTAGGCTAATTTGTAGCATGTTTCATTCAAGAAGGTGTCATTTCGTGCTGTTAACTTTTTTCCTCCTCTTAAGAAATATGCAGGAGCCGCCACTGTAAGTGATAAATATTTATAGACACTATAAAATTTGAATATGTGTAACTCCTAAACCTGAAACAAATTCATCTGCAAGAAGCGTGTGTATTTACATAAAGGACAAAATATGTAAAAATGATAAAATAAATACTTAATACGTAGTACACTTTAATTAGCCATTTTATAATGCTTACATTTGTTCAGATTTATGTCATATTCTAAATTCAAAACGCCGTACATGACATATGAATCGGTTAAGAGAAAAGTTTTATATAATATTCTTATTGAATTGGTATTCCCAAAACTCTAGTTCAAGTAATTAAAATGTGTCTCAATGAAAAATACAGCATAAGTCGTATAGGCCAGTTTCTGTCTGACGCTTTTCCAATTCACTGCGGGCTAAAGCAACACCTTTATTTTTTAACTTAGCTCTGGAATATGTCATTAGGAAAGTCCACGAAAACAGAAAGGGTTTGGAATTGAACGGGTTACACAAGCTGCTTGTTTATGCAGATGATGTGAATGTGTTAGGAGAAAATTCACAAACTATTAGGGAAAACACGGGAATTTTACTTGAAACAAGTAATGAGATAGGTTTGGAAATAAATCTCGAAAAAACAAAGTATATGATTATGTCTCGTGACCAGAACATAGTACGAAAGGGAAGTATAAACATTGGAAATTTATCCTTTGAAAAGATGGAAAAATTGAAATACCTTGGAGCAACAGTAACAAATATAAATTATACTCGGGAGAAAACGCAGAATAAATATGGGAAATACGTGTTATTATTCGGTTGAGAAGCTTTTGTCATCCAGTCTGCTTCCAAAAAAAAAAAAGCTGAAAGGGAGAATTTATAAAACAGTTATATTACCGGTTGTTCTTTATGGTTGTGAAACTTGGACTCTCACTTTGAGAGAGGAACAGAGGTTAAGAGTGTTCGAGAATAAGGTGCTTCGGAAAATATTTAGGGCTAAGAGGGGTGAAGTTACAGGAGAATGGAGAAAGTTACACAACGCAGAATTGCACTCATTACATTCCTCACCTAACATAATTAGGAACATTAAATTCAAAGGTTTGAGATGGGCAGGGCATGTAGCACCTATTGGGGGAATCCAGAAATCCATATATAGAGAGTTAGTTGGGAGAACTGAGGGGAAAAAAAGACAGAAGGCGGGCTTATATGAGGGAGGGAATGAGCCTCCGGCGTCTGAAAGCCATTTTGTAAATAAGTACACACACACATATATATATATATATATATATATATATATATATATATATATATATATATATATACCGTTAGGAGGCAATTACATTATCAATTAATAATTTCTCATGTAAGCATTTATTATTGTGATCAATGGAAGTAAATCATTTGACTGTGAACTGTTATTTTTAAAGCACTTAAGGTAAAATATTTATTATACATTTCATTAGTTTTTATATTTGTTACAATGTACCTACAATAGTTTGATATGTTATGTGTTGGTATTTAAATACATTTTATGTTGACGTTTTGCTCTCTTTTAAAATCCATATGTAGGCTACGTATCTTGTGTTTTCAGTTGATTTATTGCTATAGGTATAGATGGGTATATGTTGCTTTCAACTTTGATATGTGATTTGCATTTTTTATTTTAATTGTGATTACATTAATTTTTGCGCGTCTTCAAAAAGCAAGAAAACAAGATCCGTCTCCTAATACCGATTAATGAATGTGCTGTGAACTCTTTTATTGTAAGATATGAAATCTAGAACATCAAAAACTTTAAACAGTAGAACCAGAGCATGGTCAAAGATGTAATCGGGAACTAAAGTCGCTTAAGAAAAATAACATTATTTTCAACTGTGTGCTGATATAATCTTGCGGGATCATAGGAGCAAGTTGTGCATCCCTTGCAACTCGTATATTTTCTGTTGTGAATACATTCTTTTAATATAACCAGTATTATTTTATACGAAGGATTCAGGAAGGTACACGTTAGAAAGTCTGTAACGGTGACGTTCTTGCATTTCTTTCTTCAGAGACGTGTGTGTGAAACTAAAATCTGCATACCTAGTGTAGACACGAGCTACAGCTGGGTGGTTAAATTCACGTTTCGACTACGTTGCACCCGAAGCTTCCACCTCCTTCATGCATCAGCAAGGAGTTTTCTCTGAGATGGTCTCCGCAATGGTATCACTATTATTGTCGTCTTCTTTCTTCAAAGATTGTATCTTCTGCCTTTTTAGCCTTTATAAATAAGCAGTAAGGCGTAAATATTCGGACATTGCGATGGTTTGCCATGTGGTTACTATGGTCAAATTATAGTCCTGTATATATTTTTCTTTTCCCAATTCTTGGATATGTCTTTAGATTTCATTATAAGATGGAGAGGCCAATGATATATTTTTTCTGGATTTAGTATACCTTTAATTCCTTCTGCTGCCCACTGTCTTCTGGAATGACTGATGCCAGAAATATTTTTATTCCTAGATTCTATGACATATTGCTTTGCTCCACCGCACTTACTATTAGTCTTACCGTCTCACTTTGTTATTCAAACTGGAGGGAACTTCCTGTAAATCCTATGTGGATCTATTTACGAACATTACTCTGAAATACAAAGTAGGCGTAGAGAGGATCGGAGCAAGATGCCTAACTTTTTCTTTGATTGAAAATTTGAGGTACTGTTTATTTAGTTTTGAATTTCATATTGAAATATGAAAGTCTGTAAAGTATTTTGAAACTATATTTTTGGTACAAAACAGAAAACAATAACTATCGTAATTTCACACAACTATGGTCATAAGCCACAACTATGGTCCAAACACACGCACTCACGAAAACAGTGATATCTCAGTTCCTAGTGACAGTTAGTGACTATTTAAATACTAAAGCATAGAGCATAGATATAGTAATATTGTGAGGATTATGAAACGTATCCTGTCTGCCATGTTTTGTCGCTAGTCAACTGTCAATTGGAGTTAGGTTTTGCATGTTACCTCGTCCACTGGAAACTTTCTCTGCCATCAGTTACCACAACAAGAATTTCTGTGTTCTCGATGGTCTATATGACAGGTAATTTAGTATTTACATACATTTAATGAATATTTTTACAGTTGCATATGTATTTTCATATTTATTGGAAGAATAATAAAAAATGGTACTTGGAGTTCAACTATGGTCCTATCATTTTTGTGGACCAGAGTTGTGTTCCGACTTTTGGTTTCGGTTCGTACATTACAGAATGTTTTTTATACCTTCTGATGGTGCTACCTAATAAAATTTTTCGTAGAAAGTTGGCAGGAAGGTCCTATAAGCCATATGATGACAGAAGTATGCTGCATGAAAATAAACTAAACTCACCTGATCGACAATGGTTCTTCTTGTCTTCAGAAAAAAAGTATTCGTGCATTTGTCGAACATGCTATATCCATGTCCAATCTTGGATGTCTGATAACGTTATTCTACTTCTGGTAAACTGTGAAAATGTACCTGGATAGCCAAGACCGCAAAGTACAGCATTCACTAAGAATCTACCTGGAAGACGTTGGGCAAAATGCTTTTCAGAACGTCACAAGAATGAATTATCACAGGTTTTGCAGTCTCCAAATGTGACCGATCTGATGCAACTACTAAACAGAACTTGTTTTAGAAATTGAAATACCATTGGCGGCAAATACTTAACGAGTGAAAAGGGACACCAGATGGAAGGAGCATGCCAACAGATTCCAAAAATGTATTTCCTCCATTGTTAAATAAGCTCTGGAATAAAGTTACTGTTTTCCGATATCGCAAGTAAATTTGCAGTTGGATTCAGGAAAGTTGCAATCTTTCCTCTTTGTGCAGTTGAAGTTATAGGAAGTGTGCCATCATGTTCTGATCCTAACGTCAGAAACCCAGAAGGAAGTGCTGTTTCAAACACATTCATAAAATATATAGAAATGACAACGAATCAAGCAATAGAACAAGGAACATCATAAAGAGGAGAAAGAAGAAAATTGATGTTGAGTCAGGTAAAAGTATTTCAGCAGCAGATGTTGAAAATTTTGCATTACCATCTACCTCCAAAATTGCAATTTGCTCAAGCAGAAACAAAGGTTATTGCAAGGGGAAGGCAGTAGAGAGTTCTACCGTGAAAGATGAAGATGGATATTCCTTGGCATCAGATCTTCATTGAACTTGTCAGACATTGAAGAGACACTCGAAGATACTTCAAACCATCCTTAAAAGATATTAAATGATCTATCAGTAAGCCAAAGCAGCGAAGTACGAAAAGGAAGCTTTTCCATGTGCCTGAACTTGAAGGTCTATGGAGTTAAACAAAAAATTAACCAACTGATTATGTATCTGTTTGAGAATGTTTGATTTTGATTATGAATGGTTGTCTTATTATTTTTTTTTTTTTTGGTTTTATATTGATTTCATTATTTGATACAATTTAAAATTAAGAAATAAATAATTTTTCTCACTGTCTTCTGCAAAATCTGTATTTTATATTAAAAACTATTGACTGCTGTATGACACAGTTGCAAAACATCCTCTCAACTGTAGTCCATGAGCGATTTATATTAGGATATATTCAATGGACTATAGTTGTGACTTCATAACACAACTATATTCCACAGTTTATGAAAAGATGTTCCATATACCAACTACATTTCGAATAACAAAAGTGTTTGATATTAATTGCTGACCTTTCTAAAGTTGATATCAACAAAATAAATTCTTCTAATAGTTTTATTTTGTAAATTACATTAAGAAATCTAAAAAGTGACGAGATATTGGACCATAGTTGTGTGAAATTACGGTACCATGTTTACAAATACAGATTTTCCTCTCACCTGCACTTGAGGCATCTTTCCCCTATAGTCGGGGTAAGATGGCAACTGCAATTAACACATTTACTGATATATGTATTTTACCTGAACTTGGGTTGATACATTATAATTATAACAAAAATGACTTAATCTAAAGCTTATAGACACTTTCTCACTCGTTTATCACTACTTAGCAACACAGTAATTGCACAGATTTTATTGCCGTGTGCAAGGCTCACTTCTTGCACGCAATGAATTCAATCCAGTACATTTTTGTCATCATTCTTTTTTTAGGCGGCGTTTAAAGGTACGGTAAGGAATCTCGTATGCTTGCAATGCTCTAAAACAGTTCATACCCTCTGTTCTAACATGATCCACCGCAAGTTTAAGACTGTCCTCAATGCACTGACCTCTATCAGAGGACCTTATGTAATGTTTACACATTCCTTGCAATAAAACAAAAAAGTAAAACTCTTGCAACAAGTTGTCATGTTGCCCCGAAAAAAATTAGCATTTTCCCCAAGTATAGGGATAAGACGCCCAGTGCTGCAACGCAACCTAACATGACGGAACAGGGTCGTTGGTTGTTAACAATACAAACTTTGGAACCTTTACTACAATATCCATTACAAAGTTTTGACAGTTATTACAAATTCAAGGATTTATTAAAATTTTAACATACCTTTGCAATTATTTTATAGCAGAAAAAAGAGCTGTTTTCTTGCTTTCCTGAGTCTCACAACAATAACACGTGGCAAAATGAGTTAGCTTCCACTCTTCCACTCTTCACCTTCAGCTGTCTCAGTGATCATAAAGATATGCGCATGGCGTTCTTTCTTGGAAGAATATGAAACTACAAAGATATAAGCAACTTCCCCCGATAGTGATCTCCCCTCGATTCACTCTGTGTATTGTTATTTCACTTACTTTGTGAATGTTGAATGTGAATATTGGTACCCTCATGTTTACGTTGGTATCATGCTTCATTTATGAAGAAGTGGAGAGAAATCCACCCTATGTCATGGTGTGGACTGGATTGAGTGCAACACACATTTTCGGCCCTTTCTTCTTCCAAGGTTCCGTTAAGGGGCCAGCCTACCAGGACATGCTTAGTAAATGGTTGGTGCCACAATTGCAACAAGCTGGTAACGAAGACACTGTGGTCATTCAAAAGGACGGAGCGCCTGCACATTTCGTATTGCAAGTGCGCCGATACCTGAATACAACCTTTCCCAACCGGTGGATTGGAAGAGGATCTGCAGATAATGAAGCTCCTTTTGCCTGGCCTCCACGAAGTCCCGACCTCGCAACACCTGATAATGCTTTCTAGGGGTTCATCAAGGATAAAGTGCGAAATCACCGGTATAACACAACGGCACAATTACGAGCAGCTGTGAAAGACGTCTTCAACGAAGTGACTCTTAATTGTATCTGCAAAACATCTGTCAGGACATGGCGCAGAATTCAGCTGTGCTATGAAAATGAAGATCTTCATACCGATGTCTTGGATCGTTAAACTATCAGGCACATATCCATATTACTCAACCAACCATACACATCGTAGTGTCGTAATACATGGGGGGATACCAGGGTGCGAATTAACGGGGGGGAATGAGGGGGATTTCCCACCCTGTTGAAAAGTTATCCCCCGCTCTTAAATTCATATTTACATCCCTGCCAAGGATAACTTCTATCCCCATCAAAAAATATAGGGCCGTATTCATAGACATTCTTAGCGCTGGCTTCCGGTGGATGATCAGCGAACTAACTTTTTTCGTATTCATAAACCAGTGTCAGCGATATGATATGATATGATATGAATCCTGTACAAGTAACCTGTCGATAGCCGGGGCTAGTTTAGCACGCTCGTAGCTCGGGCTAGCGAAATGTCTATGAATAGCACCCTTAATGTTTTAATACGAGCATATATACTTTATAAAGTATAAAGTAAGCAAAGAAAATAATATTGATGTATTATCTTCACCAGCAACCTGACAATAATCAATAACTCAAGAATTACACATCTTATCTTAGGCCTGCTCATGGATATAATTATTATTATGATCAAGATGCAAGACAAGCAACTCAGTGCGACCAAGCGTTGAGCCGTATATAGTGAGGACAATAATAATTTTACGTATGGTATTCTCTATCTAGGATTCTATTCCCCCTCATCAGAAATCTTAATTCACACCCTGGGGGGTATGCCCACTTTGTGACCTCTCTGTACATCAGCAGCATAGTCTGAGATTTTGACTATTTTATCGTAAATTGTACTGTTAGCATTAATGGTAATGTTTCTGACTATTCTCTCTCTAGCACTGTATTAAACAATATACGAGGCGCATCCAGAAAGTAAGTTTCCCGATTTTTTCCCCTTGAAAGTAAACGTAATTAGCCGTGTCAATTGCGCATGCGTAACAGATCTATGACGTATCAATCATATGCCAGCCGGACAGGTCCCGCCTGGTGCCAGTAGCGTGGCAGCAGTAGTCCGAAATGGAAGCTCTTATTCCTTCTCCCGCCGCCCCGCCTGCGAGGTTCGGTCGGTGATAAAGTTCTTTAATGCACAAAGCATTGCGGCAATTGAAATTCATCGGCAGCTCTGTCAGGTCTATGGGCCGAACATCATGAGTAAGCAGATGGTGCGTCGCTAGTGTAGGCAGTTTTCCGAAGGTCGTCAAAGTGTCCATGATGAAGAGCGCAGTGTGCGACCGTCCCTCATCAATGATGATCGTGTTGAGCTGGTGCGACAGTGCATCATGGAGAACCGTCGCTTCACGATTACGGAGCTGAACAGCCATTTTCCGCAGATATCGCGATCCTTGTTGCATGAGATTGTCACTAAGCACCTGCTGTTCAAAAAAGTGGATGCCGAAAAACCTGACACCCGAGCAACGTTTAGGAGCAGCACTGACATTTCTGCAACGATATCACGATGACGGTGACGAGTTCCTCGACAGGATCGTCACGGGCGATGAGACTTGGATTTCGCAATTCACCCCGGAAACCAAGCAGCAGTCAATGCATTGGCGGCATAGTGGATCTCCGGTCAGGACGAAATTCAAACAGACGCTGTCAGTACGGAAAGTGATGTGCACGGTGTTCTGGGACAGGAAGGGCATTCTGCTCACTGACTTCCTTCCAAGAGGTGAAACAGTGAACGCTGACCGTTACTGTGAAACACTGCGAAAATTGCGACGTGCCATTCAAAACAAGAGGCGTGGAATGCTTACTGCAGGTGTTGTGCTCCGCCATGACAATGCTCGTCCACATACGGCTCGGCGCACAACAGCTGTTTTGACGGAATTTGGCTCGGAGTTGTTCGATCATCCACCCTACAGTCCTGATCTTGCTCCCAGCGATTTTAATGTTTTCTTGCACCTCAAGACATTCCTGTCCTACGGTGAGCGTTTTGGCAACGACGAAGAGCTGAAGACGTCTGTCACACGCTGATTCCATTCACAGGCGGCAGAGTTCTACGACAGAGGGATACAAAAGTTGACCCCACGATACGGCAAGTGTCTCAATTCTGATGGTGGCTATGTTGAAAAATAGCTGAAACATTGCTGTACCTGTTGTCAATAAATGTATTCCTGAAAGTGTGTGTTCTTTTTTTTTTAAATAGGGAAACTTACTTTCTGGATGCGCCTCGTATTTACAAAACACAACACAACACAAACACAAGAACACAAGAAATACATCACACTAACGTATGAAAACAAAAGCACACATAAGCTCGCATCTTCATTCAGAAAGCAGAAATACAACATAGCATACAGAACAGAAAACACACTACAAAGCCATCTCAACACACAAAAAACACAAAGAAATAAATACGACCACACAGGTGTATACAAACTCACATGTAATAGTTGCGACAAGTTCTATATTGGACAGACAGGCAGATCATTCCAAACACGCTACAAAGAACACATTAAAGCAATAACCAGAGGACACAATACATCTACATACGCCGATCACATAACCAATGCTAACCATACATACAATAACATAAATGCAGACATGGAAATCCTACACATACAACCCAAGAACCAAAAACTCAACACACTAGAACAATACGAAATATACAAACACACTAAAACACACCCCGATCAAATTCTGAACACACAGATCAATTTCAGCACACACACACTATTTGACTCCACCTGTCAACACCTTTCAACAATCAAACGCACCCACATAACAGGTAGAGAAGTTCGAGATGACGCCGAGATCTAGTAGCCTCTGAGGATGGTGATGTAACACCGAAACAGCTGTAAACCGCACAAACTTACATAAATAACACGAGTAAGTCCGCTAGTTAATCAATTACTTAATAGCCTATATTTACCCCCAAAAGAGGAATTGTCGTTACTATTAGCTGCCTTTTATATTTGGCCAGCCCTGTTCTGTAGCACAAGCAAGACAGGGTTTCGAACCGTAGTTTATCAGAATGCGAAATAGGAGCGCTGTTTCTTGCATCGTGACATACTGTGAAGTTAATGATCTCAGATTGTGGAGTGCTACAACACTTGTACTTGCTGATTCTGAAACACTGATATAAATTGAAGGCATGAAAATTAATTGCTAAATATTTTCAATATATAAATTAATCCTATTGCGGAAGAAGATTTTATCCCGCCTCGCATCTTCTAAACTGGACAGGTTGGCCTAGAGTTTAGTGGCCGCTGTTCATTCAGGAAGATTCTTGACAGTATTTTATGACTACCAAGTAGCCGTCTGCTCATAGTTACATCTTGTCCTGTTTGTTGAAGAGTATTGTGCACCAAACGGTTGCTATACATCTTGTCCACCTACATCCGTGTGCCGGTCGTTACATTCTGCTGGAGAGACTGGTTAATTAATAGGTTAATAACTACCAGCAGTATGTGCCGTATATCTGAAAATAGAAAAATAAACAATTTGTCGTTTTAGAAACCAACTCATGTATACCCAGTCTCCAGTTTTCTCTTAACGAAGGACTTTCCATATGAAATTATGGTACATTCGTTCATATTTCTTGACAAACGACTGGCTCGTTTACTTTTTTTAATAATTCAAGAAATTTCAGAGGTTAAAGAACTTTGTTTAGTCGCGGGAGTCGCATAGTCTCGCATTTGTTTTATTTTCTTATTTTTGTTTCTCATTACACGAAATATAATGAAAATATTGCGGTCTTCAAAATTTAATTTTCACAATTTTGACGAAAATGTAGTACAGAAGGATGCCAACTTTTTCTGAAGAAAATACGGGAGACTAAGGAATCGACAAAATTTCACATAGAAAATAGACTAAGGGTCGAATTCATAGTCGTCACTTATAAAATGAGGAAACACTTAAGTAATGAGCAGTTTACAGAAAAGAAAGAAGTGAGCTAAGATAACTAGTTATGAAATATGAAGATATCGTCGAGAGTAAAAAAAAAAAAAAAATTGATAATTGTTCTCTCCAAAAGAAGAAATTGACATGGAACAAAATTGCAGTTGAATTTAATGTAAACTCCGGAAATATTCCTGTAAGTAAATCATTTTAATTTAATTTTCAGTTATTTTTATGCTAAACAAAGTGGAAGTGATATAATTACGCAAATTTTAACAGCTTATTCCTTGGGTAGAATACAAACAAAAATGCAAATGACACTTTGTTGGGACGTGAATACTTTTCAAAAAAATGCCACTTAAATCTACCTGAAATGCTCCTGTATCACAAAATCTCAAAGCAACCAGTACTTTCAGCAGTGGCGAAATCGGTAAGCCTCATGGTTGTATTGTGAATTGAAATGAGAGACACCAGAATATCCACAACAGTGTTCTTGTCGAAACGGTATCTCCTCTTAAATTGTTGATCATTATACATCTCTAAAGGGTTCTCCTTATCTCTGATATATCTTTTGCTTGCCGAAACTCATTTTCATTTTAATTACAGAATTCAATAAATTAAATTAAATCATAATCATCATCTATTGTATACCGAATCAGCTGATTACAATGCATATGAGGAAACACTTGAGTAAGCTGACAAGCTACCTTATTTGAATAAGTGTTCACTTCAGTGGGATTTATGAATTGGAAATTATTATAAGCAACTGCTTAAGGGTTTCCTTACGATAAGTGTTGACTATGAATTCGGCCCTAATTTTTCGGCTCAGTTACTAAAAAATAACTTTATTCTACACTTCGGCAGCTAACAAGCAAACGTTCTGATGGGGGCAGATAAAAAAGTTAAATTTTTGTCTTCCACCATGTTAATAATGTCAAAAGACGTGCTTATACAAGTTTTGGTCACTCGACCGCAATTACGAGGGCCGTAAAAAAATTAATTCGCCAGGGGCCGTTAACATAAAGAAAAAACACAATTTCATTGGACAAATTTATTAGAACGGACACAGCTTGTTGAGCTATTTCTCAACATATTTTCCATCGGAATTGAGACATTTCTCATATCATGGGATCGACAGAGAGAGGTGCAGACGCAGTCAAACGCTGGTTCCGGACTGAGGTGGCTGACTTCTACGACACAAAAATTGATCCCATGGTATGAAAAATGTATCAATTCCAGTGGGGGATATGTTTGCAAATAGCCCAACAATTGCTGTATCTGTTTCAATACATATTTCCATGAAATTGTGCTTTTTTCTACAAACTACCCCAAGGAAAATCACGTTCTGGACGGCCTCGTAATCGCGGTCGAGTGGCCAAAATTTGTATAAGCACTTCTTTTGACATTATTAAAATGGTGGAAGAAAAAAAATTTAACTTTTTTTCTGCCCCCATCAGAACGTTTGCTTGTAAGCTTAAATTTCATGTGTGAGATTAGGGCAAATGTTCATATGACATTTTTGCTCAGAATGTCTTCGGAAATAAGCTCCATAAGGGACGGTAAATCCTTGTGAATCACCCTGTTTATATGTTTAAACTTGACACAATGTACAGACATGAGACACGACGCTGGACATTATTTCTGTATTTATGCAGGTTTAAATGTTTACCGAACACGATAAGCAGATCTGCTCAAGAAAATAACTTTATGAGAATACGGTATTGAGTACTAGGCCTATGTGTTTCTTTATCGAATGCAGATGCAGTAAGTTTTCATTTTTTATGTCAGTATGGATTTTATTACTGTATTGTATTTGAGAGGGGGCATTAGAATCCAGCGCTAGATCTGTTACGTTTTACCCTTCAGCTAGGCGCTTTTCCAACCTACACTGGCTGACTACTCTAAAGCCTGCTGCGTATTCAGGATTCGAAAAGGCAACTCCACACATTCCTATACCAGCCTCCTCCTTGCACCATCAACCGGCATTCGGTGAATATAATACAGTTATAAGGGAATGGAGATCGACGGAATTTTATGCATTATGTGGTGCAGACACTCATTCTCTGGTACAGACACTCATTCTACCTCACTTCGATTATTGCAACGTTTTATTCAGTGATCTCAGGATTGATTCCGCTCAGAAACTACAGCGTGTTCATAACGTATGCGTCCGCTTCATTTGTAATGTTCGATACTATGACCATATCTCACCTTCTTTCGAGAAGTTATCATGGCTTAGGTTACATGAGAGGAGAAATCTGCACTCTCTTTCTCTCTTATATCGAATTATGCACACTTCATCCCCCTATTATTTATTCGCTCGTTTTCATACTCTCTCTCGCTATCATAATATTAATACTCGATCACAACGCGATAACACGCTAGAAATTCCACTTCACACATCATCTCTGTATTCATCATCTTTCACTGTTGCTACCTCTCATCACTGGAACTCTCTGCCGCCTGAAGTCAAGGCTGCCGAACATTGAAATCTTTCAAATCCAAGTTAGAAAATTATCTTATGACGAGTTGCCAAACTAACTTACTATTATGACAAGTGTTGAATTACATTTGTCCACGTATTCACATTTTTTTCTGTTCTAGTGATATTTAACTTATTTTTTATTTTTGTTTTCGTATTTTCGGATAATGGTATATCTATAATGTGATAAGTTGAGCTATATATAATCATAATTTTCCTTACTGTGTGTACTTAAAAATATTGTGATCATTGTATGCTTTCTACTGCACTATTTTAATACTATTATTATTATTATTATTATTATTATTATTATTATTATTTATCATTATTATTATTATTAATATTATTATCAATAATTGTCTTAGTTTTTATACTTTGTATGTCTAATTTATTTTGACCTGCTGTTCACATTTTATTATGCTTTTTCCTTTCTTTCTGTATGTTATATATTATGTCTGATTTCTACTTACTTGTTGTTTACATTTTATTATTATCTTATTCAGTTTTGTGTGTAAAATTGTAGTGTACTTTGTAAATTTGTAGTGTTTTTAGTAACGCAGTTTTACTCCTGGTTGAGTGTTAGAGAAGGCCGTATGTCCTTAACTCTTCCAGGTTAAATAAATAAATAATAATAATAATTATTATTATTATTATTATTATTATTATTATTATTATTATTATATACTCCTATAAGTATATGCTTGGTTAGCATTGCTTCATAATGACTGAACGAAGGACGAAGAAATTACGTCTTGTCATACACCGCATAGTCAATTATTTCCAAGAAGAGTCTTCGCTTGACATTCATGAAACTGCAGTTGATCAATGAACTGATGTACGAATTCATAAAGTGGGCGTGTAGGCATACTGCTGTGTTGATTTACTGCGATATGTGCGTTGCATAAAACTTACGTTCTCTTCTGTTTAGACTTCAGTCTGAATTGAGTAATTTGGATATGTCTAGGTCCTTGAACTTCATCTCGTCTAATAGAATCTCACTATCAGCAATTCCGTCGACGCTGGATGACTGCGCAGTTGATACAGCGTATTTAACTAACTTATTAAAAATTAGTTACCAGAAAGACATAAAATAAAATCTGTATTAAAACTGTGTCAGGAGTGATGTAAGTTATTTCGGTTTCAGTATAATTTTTTGTATAATTCTTTTTTACGGAGAAAAGAAATCAGTAAAAAAAAAAACAACCAGACTATACTTACTTGCTTATTTACTGGCTTTTAAGGAACCCGAAGGTTCATTGCCGCTCTCACATAAGCCCGCCATTGGTTCCTATCGTGAGCAAGATTAATCCAGTATCTACCATCATATCCCATCTCCCTCAAATCCATTTTAATATTATCTTCCCATCTACGTCTCGGCCTCCCCAAAGGTCTTTTTCCCTCCTGCCTCCCAACTAACACTCTATATGCATTTCTGGATTCATCCATACGTGATACATGCCCTGCCCATCTCAAACGTCTGGATTTAATGTTCCTAATTATGTCAGGTGAAGAATATAATGCGTGCAGTTCTACGTTGTGTAACTTTCTTCATTCTCCTATAACTTCATCCCTCTTAGCCACGAATATCTTCCTAAGCACCTTATTCTCAAACACCCTTAACCTATATTCCTCTCTCAAAGTGAGAGTCCAAGTTTCACAACCATAAAGAAGTGTTTTATAAATTCTAACTTTCAGATTTTTTGACAGCAGGCTGGATGATAAAAGCTTCTTAACCGAATAATAACAGGCAGTTCCCATATTTATTTTGTGTTTAATTTCCTCCCGAGTATCATTTATATTTGTTATTGTTGCTTCCAGATATTTGAATTTTTTCACCTCTTCAAAGGAAAAATTTCCAATTTTTATATTTCCATTCCGTACAATATTCTCGTCACGAGACATAACCATATACTTTGTCTTTTCGGGATTTACTTCCAAACCAATCTCTTTACTTGCTCCCAGTAAAATTGCCGTGTTTTCCCCAATCGTTTGTGGATTTTCTCCTAACATATTCACATCATTCGCATAGACAAGCAGCTGATGTAGCCCGTTCAATTCCAAACCCTGCCTGTTATCCTGAACTTTCCTAAAGGCATAATCTAGAGGAAAGTTAAAAAGTAAAGGTGATAGTGAATCTCCTTGCTTTAGCCCACAGTGAATTGAAAACGCATCTGACAGAAACTGACCTATACGAACTCAGCTGTACGTTTCACTGAGACACATTTTAATTAATCGAACTAGTTTCTTGGGAATACCAAATTCAATAAGAATAATAATTCAATAACCGAGTCATATGCGTTTTTTAAATCTATGAATAACTGATGCACTGTACCCTTGTACTCCCATTTTTTCTCCATTACCTGTCGACAAAAAAATATCTGATCAATAGTTGGTCTAGTACGCCTAAAACCACACTGATGATCCCAAATAATTTCATCTACATATGGACTTCATCTTCTCAAAAGAATATTGGATAAAATGTTGTTCGTCAACAAAAGCGATATTCTCGAAAGTTACTACAGTTAGTCTTGTTCCCCTTCTTAAAGATAGGTACGATTATGGACTACTTCCATTGTTCTGGAACAATTTCCTTATCCCAGATAGCAAGTACAAGCTTATAAATTTCGTTAGATAATGCGCTTCCACCTTCTTGTATTAATTCTGCTGGAATTTGATCGATACCTGGAGACTTATAATTTTTAAGATTTTCTATCGCAATTTCGACTTCAGAAAGTGTTAGAAACGAGGAGAATAAAACATTTATCGTGAGTTTATATAGGAACACAATTTTTCATAAAAGGCAATTTAATGAATTAATTAGCAATAGATCCAATAATTGGAATTGGCTCTCTTTCTTTGTAAAGACCCAGTAGTTTTCCATAACGAACTCCCTCAAAATTCGGGTATAAATGGCTCTGCAGTTTGTATTTATACTTACTTACTTACAAATGGCTTTCAAGGAACCCGAAGGTTCATTGCCGCCCTCACATAAGCCCGCCATCGGTTCCTATCCTGTGCAAGATTAATCCAGTCTCTATCATCATATCCCAAAATCCATTTTAATATTATCCTCCCATCTACGTCTCGGCCTCCCCAAAGGTCTTTTTTTCCCTCCGGTCTCCAAACTAACACTCTATATGCATTTCTGGATTCGCCCATACGTGCTACATGCCCTGCCCATCTCAAACGTCTGGATTTAATGTTCCTAATTATGTCAGGTGAAGAATACAATGCGTGCAGTTCTGCGTTGTGTAACTTTCTCCATTCTCCTGTAACTTCATCCCTTTTAGCCCCAGATATTTTCCTAAGAACCTTATTCTCAAAAACCCTCAATCTCTGTTCCTCTCTCAAAGTCAGAGTCCAAGTTTCACAGCCATACAGGACAACCGGTAATATAACTGTTTTATAAATTCTAACTTTCAGATTTTTTGACAGCAGACTAGATGACAAAAGCTTCTCAACTGAATAATAACAGGCATTTCCCATATTTATTCTGCGTTTAATTTCCTCCCGAGTGTCATTTATATTTGTTACTGTTGCTCCAAGATATTTGAATTTTTCCACCTCTTCGAAGGATAAATCTCCAACTTTTATAGTTCCATTTCGTACAATATTCTGATCACGAGACATAATCATGTACTTAGTCTTTTCGGCATCTATTTCCAAACCTATCTCTTTACTTGCTTCAAGTAGAATTTCCGCGTTTTCCCTAATCGTTTGTGTATTTTCTCCTAACATATTCACATCATCCGCATAGACAAGAAGCTGATGTAACCCGTTCAATTCCAAACCCTCTCTGTTATCCTGAACTTTCCTAATGGCATATTCTAGAGCGAAGTAAAAAAGTAAAGGTGATAGTGCATCTCCCTGCTTTACTCGCAGTGAATTGGAAGAGCATCTGATAGAAACTGGCCTATACGGACTCTGCTGTAAGTTTCACTAAGACACATTTTAATTAATCGAACTAGTTTCTTGGGAATACCAAATTCAATAAGAATATTATATAAAACTTCTCTCTTAACCGAGTCATATGCCTTTTTGAAATCTATGAATAACTGATGTACTGTACCCTTATACTCTTGTATTTATACTTATTTATAAAAAAATGGAAATTTATGTTCAATGTGATATTAACTTTTGAAATGACATTTACATGACTCATATCATTTAGATACCGTACATTAGAACGAAAATAGCAAGGAAAACATACGTAGCTACTCCAAGACTCCTTATTTCACAGTCACAGTACGCAGACTGTATTAGAGCTCGAGGTGAGGACTCTTTGCTAACAAATCCTCAACTGAGATATGTAATATTATAAAAATGCTCTTGTGACTACATGGTCAGACTGCTTATAAGCGTATATTGAGAGTAATGCATGCGTGATATAGGTTACTCCTTGATAATTAAATCAACTTCTAGCCCGTCTTCCATTGAACTCTCTGACCTCTATAAAATTACCTAATTTAGCATCTCGTAAACTGGTCAGTGAACGGTCCGTCAAGTAGCTCCATGTGGACATTGCCAGGTCCTACCTATAATTTAACCGTGCGTATAAACCGTTAGATAAATTCTAATGTTGCTCTAACCACTAACAGGCTCAAGTTTCCTTAATTTGCTTCTGAGAGAAATTAACGTATGCCGCATAAGTTGGCGAGGAGAGTTCACGGACATTGTATAGGTTCTTGTACTCGGAGATATAAAATACGCAACGTATAAAATAATTTTTGCTTAAAAGATAGCCATTTTGATTGTATGTTTATTATTACTTCCTCGTATAATGAATTATATTGTTACTAAATATTGTTACTAAAATTACGTATGTATTTATTCACACTGCAATGGGTATATACCCGGTGGCAGTGGTAACTAATTACACTTAATAATAATACCAATAATTAATACTAACAATAATTTATAATGACTATTACACTCTTACTACGTCATACTACTTTTTACCAATAAAACCGTACGAAAGGACGTATTTTGACCAATCATGGCTGCTTATCGCACAATTTTATCGCGTCCCTACCATTTGTTTAATTTTATCGCGTCCCTAGCATTTGTTTCTTTGTTTGCCAACATTTGAAACTGCGCTGGTCTGGACGTCAAAAATATATATAAAATTACAAACCACTCCAGTCGATGCACAGCAGTTTCAAATATGACTCGCATTGGCATTGAAGAACAAGAATTAATAAAAATCACTGATCATACCTATCCATCTTCTGAAATCCGATTTACAAATAAATGAAGAGCACCATTCGGAAATCCTGAATAAGTTGAATACACCATGTAGGCCTAAATCAACGAGTTCCACTTCTAATATGCACACGTCCAATATAACATCAATTGAACCACCAACCACATTCAAATTTGAAAATTCTACATTCAATAATTATTCCTTTTAAAATAATTCATTCGGAAATTCTGAATAAGTTGAATACACCATGTAGGCCTAAATCAACGAGTTCCACTTCTATTATGCACACGTCCAATATAACATCAATTGAACCACCAACCACATTCAAATTTGAAAATTGTACATTCAATAATTATTCCTTTTAAAATTATTCATTCGGAAATTCTGAATAAGTTGAATACACCATGTAGGCCTAAATCAACGAGTTCTACTTCTATTACGCAAACGTCCAATATAACATCAATTGAACCATCAACCACATTCAAATTTGAAAATTGTACATTCAATAATTATTCCTTTTAAAATTATTCATGTTTATTTTTTATGTCATCGTCGTTAATTAAAACTTTTCTAACACTTGTGTATATTAGTTAGGTTATGTTATAGCTTCTGCTCTGAGAGGATAAAAAGAACTTCTGCTATATGATATTATGGATAGTCACGTATCAGAGATTGTTTAATATTAAGATTTATTGAATAGTAATCATTACAGTGTCTATAAATACACTTCTGCCATCTAGCATGCATCTAGCGTAATATTTGTAATGTTGAGATGGTACAATAATACATTTGAAGACAGTTGTATTTTCGTAAGTCAATTAATATTTTATTGTATTGGAGTACTTCGTTACTTCTAATCTTTATATACTTTCTTCTAATCGTGTAATAGTCAATTAAATCCCACTCGAGTTTTGATTTTCTCTAGATAAATCAAAACGTCTAGTGAGATTACTGTTGATAATAATAATAATAATAATAATAATAATAATAATAATAATAATAATAATAGAGAATATCCTAAATTAAATGAAGCACTATCACTTAAAATAGCATTTAAAATAAATATAATTTGTATCTTAAATTAAGTTCGAACTAAAACCCACGAGTATGATATGTTCATATTTGCTCAAGTACCTTTCCACATTACACTCATTTCGCTGTCAACTCACTCACTGCACTGGAACTACGACACATTTCACTGATTCTATCCTGATTTCACTAACACTTCAAAAACATTCCACTGTTCAAATACTTTGCACTGCCACTATAAACTATAAAGCTTCACTGACGAACACGTTTCACTTACACTACACACTTCACTGACACAACATAATTCTTCACTGATACAACACTTCAATAACAAAATATCATTTACATCCTTTACACACTGTGTATAATTATTGTCTATTAGTAAAGTCCTTAAGCCTATTTTTAAATACGTGTTTGGTTGTTGGTAAAGCCTTTAGTAAGTCTGCAGGTAAAGCATTCCAGTCCCTGATAGTACGATTGAGAAAAGAAAACTTTCCAGTGTCCGTCCTCTGTCTTCTTTCCCTCAATTTATATGAGTGGTCGTTCCTTGAAGAGTAATTTGGCGGCTGCAACCTATTTTTTATTTCTCTCCAGGCTGCCTCACATCTGTATAATCGAATAATTATAATGGAGATTTAATTCAGTTTGTGTTCTTGCAAGATTTTGATACTATGGAGTAAAGATGAACAAAACTACAGTAACTACCGCTCTTGCTCGCTCATAGGCGGAGTTACGGGGGGGGGGCACTGCCCCCCACCAAACTTGGCCAAACTGTTTTCTTACTGTTAACGCTAGAAAATATTGCTTTTGTTTATGATTAAGTTTCTGTGCTTAAATTGACGAATTAATGTCTTCAGACAATGTGCCTGGACTGTAATATTTATTTTAAATTTCTGAATCTATAAGAATTTCTATAGGCCTACCTCATTTATGGAATAGAAGCACTGTAATGTTTTTTATGCGAGATCATGCGTATTTGCTTGGTTTCCGCACAAAACCAATCCGCGGTAAGTCTAAAATTCCATATTCAGTATTCCCAACCTAACACACATAACAATTTCCCTCTTCTTACCGCTTACGTGACATATTGATTTTACTGCTTTAGGCTTTTAACATATTATTTTTAGAGACGTTCAATATAGTAATAATTATAAATTGGAAACTTACCACTGCAATTTCACCTAAATTGCACTGTTAATTATTGTTTTTAAAAATTTGCAAACATTAAGTAAACTCTACAACTCCACTAAAGTTACTGCATTCGTGATGCAAGTAACATTAAGGAAGCCGTGGAAAAAATCAACAAGATTCCAGACTCATCATAGACTGGGGGAAAAAAAAGACGGACGTATATCACGGCCTGCTGGAGTATAGTAAACACAGAAAACATTTTAAAGCAACAATGTTGAAGATAGATATTTTTGTTTTGCAAATTTGCCGTCATTGAACAGAAACCAAGATGGAGATTTCATTGCAACTAATTAGAAATTCCTCTTTCAGGTATGTAATAAACGATCTTCGCACAAAATAATGTACGATACACGAGCAGTATGTTTTCTTTCAATTCTCGGAAATTAAAAAAGCTCAACTACGTTTCGCTTTTTCAAACTTTTCCTCGAACATGAAAACTTCAACATACCGCTCTTGTAACGCATATTACTATTGTAACAGCCTGTACTGATGTGTTAGAACTCTGCAGGTGTTCAGGCCGCCACTCGGATAAATATGAATAACATACTGCACAACAATGCAGAAAAAAGAAAAGTGATCCCGGTATAATGTGTAAACTAGACGAGATTAAACAAAACAAAAAGGGCCGTATTCATAGACATTTTTAGCGCGGGCTTCCGGTGGATGATCAGCGTTTTTCGTATTCATAAACTAGTGTTAGCGATAGGATATGATTTGAATTCTGTACTAGTAACCAGTGGATAGCCAGGGCTAGCTTAGTACGCTCGTAGCGCGTGCTGCGAAATGTTTATGAACACCACCCTTAGAAATTACATTTCATGTGATGTCTTGGTGGTTTTCCGGGGTTTTTCCTCAACTAATTGAAGCAGAATTGCTGGGTAATTTTCAGTGTTGACCTAGGACTCATTTCGCCATCATTAATTGACATATCATCATCCATACAAGAGCGCGGCCGTTCAGCTACCCAATCATTCCCAGAATAGGCGTGGTAAGCACAATAAGCCTCAGACTTCAGTGCAAGCCTTTGGGTCCCTGCTCCATACAAGAGCAAAAAGAAATAAAGTAAAATTGTCTGTATATTTTGTTACAATTTTACTTTATTTTGCAATACCTTTATTAAATGATCATATTCCGATATGCTGTACCAAGGTCAAGCTATAACGGGAGGAAAGAGATAACGGATGTCCCCTATAACCTCGTTATATCGGGATTCTATAGTTTTGCTCTGCCCCCCCCCTCCCCCCAAGGAAACGTTTCTCTCTCCGCCTTTGGGCTCGCTGTGTTCGTTGAATTTGTCTTTCAAGTCTCGTGCGCTTCGAGTCTCGCTCATGATTCTCTAAAATAGCATTTGGTCGGCGTGGAAAGATTTCGTAACTTTGAATAACATACATCATTGAAATAAATAACATTAGAGATGTTTGATACAAAGAGACAAAACTAAACAGTATCTCAGTTATCAAAATGTTCTGGTTCTATTATCAGATATTACCTATGATTATATAAACAGAAAAAAACAAATCTCAAATAAATTTGCATTTTTAAGGAACATAAAACATAACGTTAAATAAACGTTAATATTTTTTTATACTTGTTTTTTTTTAATTTTAATTTATTAATTTAATTTATTTATTTAAATTCAAATATACAGAATAAAGAAATATAATTACAAAACAAAACAAAGAGAAATACAACTAAGATAATACAAGCAATATAGAAAGAAGATACAGTGGTATTAACAAAATTTGAGACCGAATGAGCAGCGCTCGTGCTCGGTCGCAGTTCAGATATAATATTAAAATAAAAAATAATAATAATATAAATAAATAAGTAAAATAAAATAGGAACTAAAATATAATTACAGCGGCAATGGAATTATATAATATAATATTAACACTAGAGAAGAATAATATCGCACGTGAAAAGTAGGACTAATATATATATTTCAAAATTATAGAATACAAATATAATATAGGTTGATTAATTCATACACATAGGCTATAAATTTATTTAATCAAATAGAAGATATTAACACGTTTCTAATTTTCTTGTTATATGTTAGTGGGTTACATGTTAGAAGTTCTGGGTGTAATTTAATTAAAGCATTGTACAACCGAGGGCCAAAATTTATGCTATGCTTTAGACCAGCATATGTGAGACATTTAGGTTCTACTAATGTTGAATTAATATTTCGTCACTTATGATTGTACACTTGATCTCAAACATACGAAAAGAAAATTCCTAGTCTTTTAATAAGGGCTTAGTAATTAAATAAAGATTGGGAAACGGGTTATTATACACTGAAAGATAGAGATGATGTTTCATATAGGCTACTTGATTGTTTATACATATAGGGTAAAGTTGCCTAATCCCGTGATACTTTTTTTTTTTTTAACTGAATGTCAGTCAAAGCTTTGCCGTTCGATCATAGCGCCGGACATTTTTCAGCTACTTTTGAAACATCGGTTAACTTCCAAGCAAGATACCCAATCCTGTGACAGTCAGTGAAGAAAGCGTATAACGGAATTAGGAGTATCACTGCAATAGACAACTTTACCCTATAACTGTTCCCAAAGTAAATAAAAGTTCAGTCTGGTATAAACAACTGTGGCGATTCAAGGCTGCTTGAAGATCGAGAGTTCATCACTCCCGAAGTGCCGAAACATTCACAAGCAGTCTTTACGTCAATGACGCGACGTATACAACATTGTCGTGCGGGTTTTCGGCTTTGCGGGCGCCGTTAAGGCTCATTCGCAATGAAAATTAAACATAACGTAAGCGTTAACTTAAGAATATAAACGTTACGGTAAAATCAAGAAGTCATACCATCATTCACGATGGGAACATTAACATAACCACAAACATACTTGGTAACCATGGGAACATAACGACGTCATTTCCTCATATTCTGTCGTATACTTCAGTGCTCCACGACTGTGTTCTGTTTGCAAATCACGTAAGCATAAGTATGAAGGTTTGGAGTTTGCAAACTTTCATGTTAACGTCTTACGGTAATGTTCATGTCAATGCGTATGTGAATCATTGTGAATGATCCCATTTGGTAGCCTGGGCACAAACTTCTGTGTTTATGTTACGGTTATATTTAATTTTCATTGTGAATGGGCCTTAAGTCTTGCTTTCTCGATCGTTGTTCAACTCTACTATGGATCCTTTTGACATATTATACTCTCTAAACAATTATTGCATGAACCTTATTCAGAGTTTGACATCCTTTGAACATTCGAAATTCACAGTTTAATAAGTGACATGTGTTTTAAATTAAATTGACATTTTTGTGTATACCAGGTATTTTAAATTAAAAATGTCATACCTGTTGAATTCACAGTTTAAAATTTGCCAAGTATTCTAAAATATGTTGTATATACTCGTATTTTAGGTATTTAAATTGAAGGTTTAATATTTGCTTTGTATTTTATGTTCAGAATTTAGTTTTTGCCGAGTAATTTAAATTTACAGTACATATAATACTTATTGAACTACCTAAATTATAAAAGCTGCCACGTTGGTCTAGTGGCTAGAACGCTGCACTCATAATCCTGTGGACCCGGGTTCGATCCCCTGCGTAACCCTGATTTATAACTTGTGTTGAGCAAGCCCGTGGTTCAGATAACCTAGTGTTCCATCCTTCTGACTCATAGTTTGTGACTGAGAGCAGAAGCAAATCTAGTTTCTCATGGGGTCAAAATTCTCTAGTCCTGAACTCTGCTTCGTGAAACTAGTTTCCATTTTCGGTGAACAAAAATGCGAGACCGTAAGGTACATTTCCTCAAAGGAAGACAATATGGAGGTTATGTTGTATTTGGACATTGTCCGTCACATGTCTCACGAATTTACCGGGTATCGAACCTAAGTTCGCCTAGTGGGAGGTCTTGTTCGCTGTAGGAGAGACCCGGAAGGCGCGGGTGGCCTCTGCAAAGTGCTCATGGAGATATTGACAGTGACAAATGTGTTAGTATTTGGCCATCGTCAGGAATGTCGATGTCCGAGTTCCGTTCACTTATTCATTCCTGCTGTTAGTAAACACTGCAGGGATTTGCTACAAGACAGTATAAGTCGACCATTATTTGAATGCTCATGGGACCCAAGTGAACTACGTTTCTGACAGTGGCGGCCGAAGGCCATTCTGTCAAGTGGGGCACAACCTTAATGATGAACCCTGAAAATTAAAAACATATAAAACCAATTTATGTGCACTAACCTTTCTAATTCTTGTAGATGAGCTCCATTTTTCGGTTCTTTCTGCGAGAAAAAACCTCTATAACTCTGTTGTTGAAGTTCGGAATAGAATATACCATCTTTCTCTGCTACGCCCAGAGGAAAGTTAAATGGAATTCTAAGTGTAATTCACAGAAATGCGCTGATTCTCACTCGTACTCACAGATCACGCAACTGCCCGCCTTCTTACTACCGCAGCGCTAGACTTGGCGAAACTCAGTTGAAAACTGTAGTGTGCACTGAAGGCGGCAAAACGCCCGCCTAGATTCTCTATTGTCAGTGACAAAGCTTTTTGAGAACTGCCAACTTCATGTATTGTAATGTAAACTTTCTTTTTTGGATACGATGGAAGCATAAAAGTTTACAGGGAGCATTAACAACATAACTGTGACAAATGAATATCTATATATACAGGGATATCACTTTATTTTTACTAACATTTTTAACATTAACCTGGCTATACTCGGAAACACTGTTACCTCCCTTCCAATACATGAGTTTGGAGTTCCTAGTGCAATATGTAAACAAATCATTTTACTAGCTATAGGAGGAGAGAAAAGTAGTGTATCCATTTATGTTACATGGAAATATAGTATTACGATTTTCAGTTTGGTCATTACTTTACAGTATTTTATAAAAAAAAAACAGTAGAATAGTAACAATTTTTTTTCACAAACTCAAGTCTTCAGGCGGTTATATTCATTATGTAATGTCTACTTTATTCACCATATCACTAACCTAATTTATTCCTGAGAATTTTGTGAGCACTTCCGTAAGAAACCCCAATTTCTACAGCTAACTTCTTGACCGCCTTATTACGAACTCGCTGCATCCTTTCTCTAGCATCTTCTACAGCATCTTCTGTCACCTTTGTTGGCCATCTTACACTTTTCTTCCTTTCTGTACACTTTGTTGCTCTGAATTTATCTACCAGATTAATGATGACATTTCTACGAATATATTCCGTAATGATATAATCAGGAAATTGTGAAAAAAAAAAAAAAGAAAAGAAAAACTGTTGTTCACATTCGGTTATATTGTAATTCCAGTTTCCATCATCGTCCTTCATACCTACAAACAGTAAAACAAAATCTTGTTTAAATGATGCTGTTAAGTACCGCACCATATTATAGGGTACCGTACTTTCGGTAACTCTAATCTTCACTTGTGCTCAGTCCACACAGATAAATTCATTTATGCTACACACCATACCTATGTGAAAATAAACTTCAATAATATAAGCTTTTTATTCTATAGAAAATGCAACATATTTGTGAAACACACTGTACTCTGTACTGTTTATTTCACTGCTAGCAACAGCGGCCGTAAGTTTGTGTGACTAACGTTAGCAAGGACATTAGTGAAGGGGGTGGGAGTCAAGTACATTTAGAAACGCAGGTACAATAAAAATTGAAGTAAAAATAAAATGATGTCCCTGTACATACACACGTGATTTATACAATGAGTCGAGCTCTAAATTAGTAAACTTACATTTAACGTTTTTCATGTCAAGTTTAGCTGTAAAATGTCGTCTGCTATTCAGCAAATATCAACACCCCTAAAAATGGCACGCAGCTAATTGGACTGTTCCTAAACTAAAGAGGCTTGGTGGGCACGGCAAATACAGTGCCCAAAGCACACGGTCTGAAGCAAAGAGCTCCGCCTTCCTACAACTCACACCCCCATCCCTTCCTCGTCCATCGCTGGGCACGAGAAGAGAGAGCCCATTTTATTACCTGTTCAGAAAACTTGGGTTTCGTAGACTACTACACATTCTGAAAACATTAGTAGCAATGAAAATGTGAAACTCTTTAAGTTATTATTTCATAATGTAATTAAATTGCATTATAATATAGTCATAATACGATAATAAAAATCACTGGGAGGGCACGTGCCCATGTGCCCCTTAATAAAAAGCCGCCCCTGGTTTCTGATATTGACAAGCTGTGATATTAAACACATAGAGGCATATATACTACGTACATAATGCATTAAGAGTGCTATTTCCGCTATGCAACCACTACACATTAGTGTTAAGGGGCATTCTAGATTTGGTTGCCGTACCATATAAAATGTATTGTCTGTCCGAGTGATTATGTTGCATCCAGGTTTCCCCCACCCGTTTCTGGTGGCCCCACTGTAGGGGCTTGTGGGTGAACTGTCTTAGATATTTCCTGAAAACATTTGCTATTCGGAATTGGACTTCTACGTAATATGTATTATAAAACTATTTAATAGTACATTTTGCAACGAGCCTATAATGAAGGTAATTAAGGAGCGAGTATGGATATTTATGAAACGAGCGCAAGCGAGTTTCATAATTTTCATACGAACTTCTTAATTACCATTATAGAAGAGTTTCATACGACTTTTTATCCTCGACCATATTTCTAACTTGATATTATTAATTTTCTTTGTATCTGACCTTGGCCAATGTCCCGTATGTTGTGAGATGTGCGCAGACGCGAAAGTATTGATTTTTTCCGAGGAACAGATGTTCACATTGACCTTGCTAGGCCATAAGAACCTACAGAGATAACATTGAAATTAAATTAGATATTGAAAAACGAGATGACAAATTGAATTTATTTAAATATTATTTACAATTAACGCTAATTATTATAGTAACAGAACATAACCTTCTGCGACAGTATTGGATTTCCAGCCTCCGTGACTTTTCGCTAATTCTCTTTCGATTGCATATCCGAGAATAATCGATACTTGCGGTTTTATAACGGTACAAAGCTGACCTGTCATTGGCTGAACAGTTGTAACCTGAGTCGTCATTGGCTGAAAGACCTGACCTTTAATGAGTAGGTGTACTTTAATGACATACATTAAAGGTCTGCTACCAGGTGTATAATTACTACATTTCGGCATGGTCGAGCATAAAATAACTTAAGGGATTAGGTACAGCTTACAGCAGTAAAATTGTGGAAATGTTCAACATATTTTTCCTCCATTACTGTATAGGGTAAACATTGATAATTTCGTGATAATATCATGAAAATTAATTTAAAATGCAAATGTGTAAATATATCCTTATTCCGATTTTTTCATCTAAAAGACGATAATTTGCTGTACAAATCTGGAGACATAAAAGATTGCACACGTTCTTGAACAAGTGCCAAAAACCACTTTTACAACTTAAGCTGAAAGGTTGGTTATTTCGTGGTAACCTTGGTAATTTCGTGATATTACATTGATAATTTCGTGAGAGGTAGAAGAATAATTATTGTGGAAAAATTCATTAAAGTCAAATGAAGTTCTCATTTATTGTTATAAGACTTCAAACATAGTAATTCCATCTAATATTCATAGCAAGAAAACATAGAAATAATATCTAAACATAATAAGAATGAAATCAAAGTAAAAATTGAAATTGAAAAGGGATCTTCTTTGTCCTGAAAGGGTGAACACTTTTATTAAGGACTTTACTATAGCTTATATTACTATGGTAACTCCAAAAGAAATGCATAACGTTTGTTTAAAAATTATATTTTTATCCTACAGCTTTGCTATTTTCACAGAATGTAGATGCATCCTTTAGGAACAAAATGTCACTTTTCCACATAATCCCCGTCCCTTTCAACTGCCTTACATAACCTAGGAACGAGGGCCTGTAGACCAGCACGGTAAAAGTCTGGACCAACACGTCTGAGCCACTCTTCAGCAGCGTGCACAAGGGAGTCATCTTCTAACCTCGTTCCGCGAAGGGATCGTTCAGTTTAACAAAGAGATGGTAATCGCACGATTCTAGTTCAGGACTGTAAGGCGGATGTTTCAATGTTGTCTATCCTAATTTTCTGATCTGGTCTGTAGTCTTTTGACTGACATATGGTTGTGCGTTGTCGTGCAATAGCAGAACATCCTGCTTCTCCCGATGTCGTCGAACACGACTCAGTCGGGCTTGAAGTTTCTTGAGAGTTGCAACATACGCGTCAGAATTGATGATGGTCCCGTGTGGCATGATCTCCACAAGCAAGAGTCCTTCTGAATCGAAAAACACAGTAGCCATAACTTTTCCTGCCGAAGGTGTACTTTTGAATTTCCATTTCTTTGGTGACTTTGCATGATGCCACTCCATTGTCTGCCTCTGTCTCCGGTCCAAAATGGTGGAGCCATGTTTCATCTTCCGTCACAATTCTTGCAAGTAAGTCATCTAGTACTTATCATTGGCACTTAGCATGATAACAAATCAAACAGAAGCTACACTGAACCCATTGCGTCTCCCTTTTCTTTTTTGTTATCACATCTTATCTTCAGATTTCTAAAATTTGTATTGTAATACAATTTTTGAAGTAGTATAAAATGTAACGCTTAATGCTAAAAAAATTTCGCCTCAAACAGCTAAGATTTCTATCAGTAAAGCTAAGCCTATATGGCGACTACAGGTGTATCTAAAATTCCAAAAGCTTTTCCTAAAATTTCATGAAGATACAATAAATCATTGTACCAAATGTCATATGCTTACCTATAGTAATAAGCCTGTAATGTAATTACAAACATCCACAAAATTTGTACGCCTGAGAAGTCGACGCAAACTTGCTCTCTCCAAACATAAAAGCTCACTGAAGCAGTATACAATAGTCACACAAAGCGTAGCTGTATGTTTCTGCAAACTGGACAACATATGCAATCCCTTGGCGGAAATTTGAATCTCGTAACACGATAGGTTAGTTCACGAAAGAGCAAAGAAAAAGTATCACGAAATAACAACTGCCACGAAATTACCAATGTTTACCCTATTGTACAATAATGAAAATAAGTAGGGGAGAGTTGGGTACTATCGGACATCGGGTAATATCGGACAGTGAGTTTCTTTTATCTACCACCAGATGATAGTACCTGAATGACATGGTTACGTTTCTATGATGTCGCATACAGAAATGTAACCATGTCATTCAGGTAATACCATCTGGTGGTAGATGAAAGAAACGTACTGCCTGATATTACCCGATGTCCGATACTACCCAACTCTCCCCTATGTGTAAAACACTGTCATTCTGCATAACTCAAAAGCAATCCAACGTTCTATGATGAAATTTTTTGTGTGTGTTTAAGCATGTCATATCTACGTTATGATGCAAGATCACTTCTCTACCTTTGATAGATTGTCTGATAAAAAATAAATTCATTTAAAAAATGGTCAAATATCAGTATTTTCTTCTAACACAAAATAAAAAAATGTATAATTTATTAAGGAAAGTAGTTGGAAGAGCATGATATTGTAAATATGATTTTTAGCAATAAAATAAAAGAGAGAAAATGAAAAAGTTAAGAAGTTTATGAGTTATGAAGAAACTCATCACTGCACAGTGAACTGCACCATTTTAAATCTTAAAAATATTTTTTTTCATATAGCACAAGGACAGTGTTTACACATAGGCTACCAATTTTCATTATTGTATAAGATACAGTAATGGAGGAAAAGAATGTTGAATATTTCCAAAAATTGTACTGCTGTAACCTGTGCCTAACCCCTTAAAGAAAAGGGCTACATGCCCTGCCCACTTCAAACGTGTGGATTTTATGTTCCTAATTATGTTAGGTAAGAATACATTGCGTGCAGTTTTGCGTTGTGTAACTTTCGCCATTCTCCTGTAACTTCATCCCTCTTAGCCTCAAATATTTTCCTAAGCACTTTATTATCGAACACCACACTATTCCTCTTTCAAATTGAGAGTCCAAGTTTCACAACCTTACAGAACAACCGTAATATAACTGTTTTAAAAATTCTAACTTTTAGTTTTTTTTTTTTAACCAGATTAAATGACAACAGCTTCTCTACCGAATAATAACAGGCATTTTCCATATTTATTCTGCTTTTAATTTCCTGTCGAGTGTCATTTATATTTGTTACTAAATTGTTCCAATGTATTTTAATTTTTCCGCCTTTCCAAAGCATAAATTTCCAGTCGTTAATTGTGACAACGGAGACAAATACGAAGAAAATGGGAACGATATTGGCGATTATTGGTGGCTGATGAAGAAGAAGGCATTGACTATCGTTTGACAGTGATCTCAGATAACGTAGGCCCAATTGTGTAAAACTCCCTGACTAAAGATCAACTTTGATCGAAGATCGAAAAGTGAACCGAGTTCAGACACTTCTTCTATTGTATAAAACTTTTCTGCGATCAAATTACCTTGGTTCAAATGCAATCTACGTTCACGTGAAAAGGATTTAGCAACATCGCATAAACAGGTGAAATACGTGATGCGCGGACAGGTTTGTTCAGTGTTGCCAATCTAGCGACTTTAACTCTTTTTCAACAACAATTTCTTTTAACTTTTATATTGCTTAAATAGGGATTTAGTGACCTTTATAGCACCCCATAGTGACAAAATTTAATCTTTCTTTGTTGATAATGAGAAATCTAGCGACTTTACAACTACTTTTTGGTGACTTTCCGTACACTCTGTTGGAGACACTGATTTTTTGCAATGTAAATAATAGCGGACAATAAGAAGAAGGTTGACTGTTCTCCGAGTTGTTATCATGTTATGGTGTTTGATACTGCTAAACACAATAAAGCTTTATAAAACGACAATTTTCGTTTAGTAATACAGTTAATTGAAAATTTATGAATGTACCTATCATAACCATTAATAATTAATGGTTGTTATAAACATAATATAATTATAGGTTATGTTATTGATACGGCTGAACACGATAGAGCGTTATAAAATATAAGATTGTTTGTGTATTAAGGCAAGAAATTGAAAGAAATATATATAAATGTACCTATCATATCTATTGATATTAATAATAATGGATATTTTATTTGCACAATCTGTCACTCGTATATTTTCAAACAGAAAATAAATAACTGAACTTGGATCATCTAACTTATTCGGAGAAATTTCTTCAGTCAAAGTTGACTTTAGTTTGAGACAAATTAATCTCAGATTAGACTTTATACAACACAAAATTCCAAGTTCAGCTGAAACAAGGATCAATTTAACCTCTGATCTAAGATTAAATGGTTTATACAATCGGGCCTTAGAGCTGTAGAGGGTAGTAATAAATAGTTATAAATAGTTTTTTTTTGGGGGGGGGGGGAGTTCACCCCTGCACTTATCAATGGCACTAGGTGACTTCATAATCTTCGGCCTCGAAAATCACTCACCGTCACTAACTATTACTGTATAGCCTAAAAACATGAACCGCGATGGATACGGTTTCTTTTGAAGGAAAGGCTACTAGTGGTTAAGATTGCTTCCATTGTCGTGACTGCAATTTCGTTGGTGATAAAGTTTTAAGCCACTCTTCTCCATTAATGAAATTGATCAGTGGACCGTGTAGTATTGTACACATTTGAGGAAAGATTCCCAGGCCCATTCCGACTGCACAGAGTATTCATTTCAAATAGCTGTATAATCCTCGAGATCCTACCTGTGTAGGGAACCGAGCAATTGAGGGCGTGGATAGTTGCTCATTACGTGTTAGCGAGTACTGCCCAAGAATTCCTGCTGCTTCATTCTGTTCTGCTGGTCCAGTCACGTATTGCATCTCGTCGTGGCGTGCGCTGACACACCCCTAGGGTCGGCTGTATAGTCTCCCAGCCTCAAGTTCTGTAACAGGAGTGACCAAAGTACGGCATTGCATTATTTTATTATGACAAGAAAATATAACGGTGCTTTAATTTATTGATATTAAGGGGAGAGGATGGTATTTTTTTTAACTTTTTTCCTATTTGGTGTAAAATATTAATTTTTTTGTATGTAGAGAGCTAATAGCTGTGGCAACTTAACCAAATAAATATATTTTGAAAAAAAAAATTATTTGGGGGGTCCAAATTTGAAAAAATACACCCAATGCAGGATTGTATTAAAACTGATATATCTAAACCATTTTTAAAGATAATTTCAAACAGTTTTTTGCAATGTATTTGCAAAAGCATGTTCTACAAACTATCTAACAGAATTTTGATATTAGTCCCTACGTTTGTAAAATAAACAATTAAAATTTAATAACAATTTTCTGATTTCCTTTCTTGCAAACAAACGGACGTATTTTTAAAATGAAATCAATTAACAAAATTCTGTTATAGAGAAAAGTTTCCTAATAGTCTAAAGAATGTGTGTTCTAAATTTCATGCATGTATATTTAATAGTTCAGAAATTATATCCATTTTTGTCTGGCAATGTAGCAAAAAAAATGAAGTTACTGGAAACCGATAAAAGTGGGCGTGTGATTTAAAAATCCATAGCGCAGGAAGTTTAAAAATGACGTCTCAACATCCGATAAGGGCACAAATACCCACAATATGTTATGCAATGCATTCCACATATATCAAAGGGTATTTTAAAGAAGAAAAAAATTTTTTTTGAAAATTTAATTTACCGAAAACAACAATAAAAGTGGGTGAGTGATTTAAAAATCCATAACGCAGGAAGTTTAAAAATGGCGACTCAACATCTGATAAGGGCACAAATACCCACAAAATGTTATGCTATGCATTCCACACATATCACAGAGTATTTTAAGGATTTTTTAAATTTATTCATTTTTCACCAAAAAATACCATGCTCTCCCCTTAAGGACGTAGATGAAAACATTTTTGTGCGAGATCGTGCGTATTTGCTTGTTTTCCGCACAGAACTAATACGCGGTAAGTGTGAAATACCACATTCAGTATTCCCAACGTAACACACATAACAATTTCCCTCTTCTTACCGCTTAAGCGCGACATTCATTTTACTACTTTAGGCTTTTAACATATTATCTTTAGAGACGTTTAACATAGTAATAATTATAAATTGGAAACTTACCACTGCAATTTCACCTAAATTGCAATGTTAATTATTGTGTTTAAATATTTGCAAAAATTAAGTAAAGTCTACTACTCCACGAAACTTATTGCATTCCTGATACAAGTAACATTAAGGAAGCCGTGAAAAAATCAACAAGATTTCAGATGCCGATGTTATTACTGCAATATGTTATATAAATAATATTGTTAAAATATTAAAATGAAAAATAAATCATTACATAACCTTACCGTTTGTTTTAAGTTCGCATTTATAGACTGGGGGAAAAAAAGACAGACGTATATCACGGCCTGCTGGAGTATAGTAAACACAGAAAACATTTTATAGCAACAATGTTGAAGACAGATATTTTGGTGTTCCGAAGTTGGCGTCATTAAACAGAAACCAACATGGAGATTTCATTGCAACTAATTAGAAATTCGTCTTTCAGGTATGTAATAATCGATCTTCGCACAAAATAATGTACGATACACGAGCGGTATGTTAGTTTTCATGTTCTCGGAAATTAAAAAAGCTCAACTACGTTTCGCTTTTTCAATCTTTTCCTCGACCATGAAAACGTCAACATACCGCTCTTGTAACGTATATTACTATTATCTGAGACATTTTCATGGCCCAGAGTTAGTGTAGCCGGAGATCGTTAGCCTTCTTCAGACTTGTCGGTAAAGATAATTTTTTTGGATAGTATATATTTTTGTGCGAGATCGTGCGTATTTGCTTGGTTTCCGCACAAAACCAATCCGCGGAAAGTCTAAAATTCCACATTCAGTATTCCCAACCTAACACACATAACAATTTCCTTCTTCTTACCGCTTAAGTGACATATTGATTTTACTGCTTTAGGCTTTTAACATACTATTTTTAGAGACGTTCAATATGGTAATAATTATAAATTGGAAACTTACCACGTTGCAAAAATTAAATAAACTCTACAACTCCACTAAAGTTACTGCATTCGTGATGCAAGTAACATTAAGGAAGCAGTGAAAAAATCAACAAGATTACAGACTCATCATAGACTGGGGGGGGGGGGGGGAAGACAGACGTTTATCATGGCCTGCTGGAGTATAGTAAACACAGAAAACATTTTAAAGCAACAATGTTGAAGATAGATATTTTTGTTTTGCAAATTTGTCGTCATTGAACAGAAACCAAGATGGAGATTTCATTGTAACTAATTAGAAATTCCTCTTTCAGGTATGTAATAAACGATCTTCTCACAAAATAATGTACGATACACGAGCGGTATGTTTTCTTTCAATTCTCGGAAATTAAAAAAGCTCAACTACGTTTCGCTTTTTCCAACTTTTCCTCGAACATGAAAACTTCAACATACCGCTCTTGTAACGCATATTACTATTTTTAACCGTGTGATGAGATGCAATGAAATCTGCAAGCAGTTCCGAAACGTCAGAGAAATAATGTCTTACCATGTGGTAAAAAAAACTGATAATATTCTTTATATTTTATTATTTATTTGGCTGCAGTGCGTTACAATGTTGAATGACAGCATTAACCTCCGGTCATATAGCTATCACTCACTTATCAACATAACATTTTTATATATAATTACACAAGTAGACCTTGTTACATTATATGTACTAGTGCCGTTTACTATACTGCCATCTAGCGACAGTAGAAGGAGTCACGTCATAACTCCTACTTGAATTGCATGGCGTAACAGTACTTCCATCTAGCGGTTGTTTTAAATCGACGGTGGCGATCCTGGTGGTTGTTCTCTTCCACATGCTACCGTTTTTAACATTACTATAGCTAATCTGTTACATACGTGATCAGGGATAGAACTTATTGAAGAAGACAGTTCCGTAGTGACTGTGGCATCATTTACAGATAAGATATGCCGGCGCGATACAAGCGTACCTAGTACATTCGTGAAATAGTGTAATATTTAATCAGATTCAGAATACATATAGGTCTATACAAATACATTACCCAACGTTATTCATCGTTAACCTGAGAACTGAAGTTCCCCTGTGAAGTATTCTCTCATATTATTTCCAATATTATAGTGATTGTGATATAATTCCCGGTAAAGTAGTGAAATTTTAGAGGGGGTGTGTTACAAATAAATATACAGTAAACCGTGTGTGTATCGAGTACAAGGATATACAGGGTGAGTAAAAAGTATGGAACAAAGCTTTTAAATTCCTTATTTCTAATTTTATGATAAAGCTATTGATACAAAAGTTGTAGGGTATCAAAGAAGAATATTTTGAACATGTTTTCAAATACTATGCTTTTCATTTATAAAGGTGTGCCAATGAGTTTTTTTTAATGGCACCATGTACAATACTTATTTTCCATTTTTTGGATTCCTCAAATCTCAGTACGTACAAAATCATTTTTTTTTTTTGCCATTTATAAACTGTTGTTTTGTAAAAATTGCCTTTTTTGATGACGATACATGTGTACTGAACAAAGGGAAATTTTAATGCTTCTTTACATTAATTTGAGGAGACTTTGGAATAAACAATTGCAGGCAAAAGCGGGGAGAGACCGCAGCGTGAAACTAGTAGGATCGGGGAGAGCTCTAGGATCGAGTTACACCTAACTTGTATTCAAAGTAACCAAACGCAGGATGAAGGTTTTCTCGCCGTGCTAATTATTCGTTCCACCAGTGCTTCGTTATTGCCATTTCGATTCATCGTCTCTGATTATCCCTGTGTTTAAAAGGGGCGCTATTTATGATCAAAATTCATCGTATATTGCGTAAAACATACTATAATGAGAATAGTATTATGCGTTACAAGAGCGGTATGTTAAAGTTTTCATGTTCCAGGAAAAGTTTGAAAAAGCGAAACGTAGTTGAGCTTTTTTAATTTCCGAGAATTGAAAGAAAACATACCGCTCGTGTATCGTACATTATTTTGTGCGAAGATCGTTTATTACATACCTGAAAGAGGAATTTCTAATTAGTTGCAATGAAATCTCCATCTTGGTTTCTGTTCAGTGACGGAAAATTTGCAAAACAAAAATATCTATCTTCAACATTGTTGCTTTAAAATGTTTTCTGTGTTTACTATACTCCAGCAGGGCGTGATATACGTCTGTCTTTTTTTCCCCCAGTCTATAAATGCGAACTTAAAACAAACGGTAAGATTATGTAATGATTTATTTTTCATTTTAATATTTTAACAATATTATTTATATAACATATTGCAGTAATAACATCGGCATCTGGAATCTTGTTGATTTTTTCACGGCTTTCTTAATATTATTTGCATCACGAATGCAGTAACTTTAGTGGAGTTGTAGAGTTTACTTAATTTTTGCAAATATTTAAAAACAATAATTAACAGTGCAATTTAGGTGAAATTGCAGTGGTAAGTTTCCAATTTATAATTATTACTATATTGAACGTCTCTAAAAATAATATGTTAAAAGCCTAAAGCAGTAAAATCAATATGTCACTTAAGCTGTAAGAAGAGGGAAATTGTTATGTGTGTTACGTTGGGAATACTGAATGTGGAATTTTAGACTTTTCGCGGATTGGTTTTGTGCGGAAACCAAGCAAATACGCACGATCTCGCACAAAATAATTTTTTTAGGGTTGCGTTATTACTTATTAGCATAGTCACGTACGTGCACTTAAACAAGTATTCGGATTAGTTTTTTTATTGGCAAGTTCACGCGTCGCTGTGGCTTCGCCGGACATGAGACACAATGTCAAGGTCAGGCTGGTTATTGTGACCAGAGCCTGTCTCGTAACTGTAACCACAGAGGGAATGACTCTGCATCGGAATGAACTTTTTAATGGAGCTATTTCATTCACCTTTGTTGGGTGCCCCAAGTGCTAGGCAATGCAGCCGTGTTTCTATCAATGAAGATCATTAAAGAATTTATTACGCAGAGTGACCAAACGTTTCTTCTTCGCTAAATATCCCCACTTTTGAGGAAGATGACTGTTAGGGTTGCCAATTTTCTCTTAAAAAAATACGGGAGACTAGGGAATCGACAAAATTTCGCATAGAAAATAGATAAAATGTTCGATTCAGTTACTAAAAAAACAACTTTACCCTACAGTTCGGCAGCTAGGCTTAAATTAAGAGTAATTTTGAGACAGATTTTGTCTCGCTTGATAGTTGAAGTTGACTGCAATATGCAGCTCTGATTAGATCTGTCGTGCTTCTGTTTCGACATCTGTCCAATTATTGTTCATGAGATAAAACATCCACTTTGCATGAGAATTACTACTTGGTATGCTTAAAACAAAACCAGCCAATTCTTTTTTCAAATTTATAATATTAGTATTATTTGATTTTAAACAGGTGAGCACTAAAACCCATTTCTGACAGGCATTACCTTCTAAAGAAACTGCACATTGTAATGCATCTCTTGAACAACAAAACTCATCATAGAAACCATCATCAGCAATCATCATTCATGGCAAAATCAAATGTTTAGAATAAAAAATTTACATTATGCAAAAATAAGTGAGAAAAAATGCTCGAAGAGAAGAAAAATACGGGAGCGGAGATACTGTTAAAAATGAGGGGCAAATACGGGAGATCTCGGGAAATACGGGAGGGTTGGCAACCCTAGTGACTCTAGATGTCCATATCCTCTTGTATTGAAGTTTTAGAATGCTATTAAAATCATTCAAACAATCTGGCACGTTTAATTATGTTTAACGGAATTGATTTCTAAGCAGTATTGACTTTAGACGTAAAATAATTAACAATCAATGAATTTCTCATTGTTTGAAAAAAAAATAGTAATTGCTACCACGGAGATTGCAAATGAAAACTATATGAAGACCACAGTCTAGTGTATAGACTACAGTCACGAAGCTTGAGTTGTGAGGATGCTAGGAACAATAGTCTGTGCCGGTACTATTTCACATTGTCTGTAATGAGGTGATATTAGCGATACTAGTGGTTAGCAACTATCTGTGGATGCATATTTACTACGTATTGAGCTTCGTGACTGTATATACTAGACTGTGTGATGACTTGGGTTCGCTTTTGGTTATTAATTTGTATTTCTTTTCTTTCAGGTAAGGGAAAGGCAAATACGTTTCTTCTTCAATAAGGTACAAAGGCCAATACGTGTCATGTCTTCTTCTTTAAGTAAGTGATTAATAGAAATATTCTTGTTTATAATTTATGTTTTAGTTTGTTAACGTGTTCTCCTCTTTTATGTTATATTTGTTATCTCAATACAATTACTTAAAAGTGTATATTATTTTGTATTACAGTATATACCAGGGGATTCGAAAAGTAATGGCAACATAGTTACTGTTTCACACTAAATTTATTTAGGTTACTTTTGGCATTACATACTTCAAATATAGTCCCCTACCATGTCAACTGTACGTTGCCAAATCCTTGGGAGATGGCGGACTCCACCTGCAGCATCATTTTTGGATGTCTCTCTCACTGATTGATCTAAAGCTCTTTGGTTGTCAGCTCTTGACTGAAAGTGAATGCCTCGCTTCCAATCATCTTGCAATAGTTCATTGTGGTAGGACTTCTCTCACTTAAACTTCTTTTAATAGTACCCTAAAGCACTGAGTTGGAGGTTTTTCTCTTGCAACTTTGATTTTTATGAAGCACCTTTGTTCGTACCTTTAGGGCTGATTCCTACAAATCAAAAACAGCTACTTCGAGACTTTCAATATTGCAGATTTATGAAACAATCGCTACTCTGAATAATTGACACGATGTTGGGTGAAGTTTCTGGGTAGCTCAGTCGGTAGAGTGTTGGTGCGCTAAGCCGAAGATCCCGGGATCGATACCCGGCCCCTGGAACAACTTTTCCCTTGAAATTATTCGAGTCTACTTCACAGGGAGCTTCACCTGAAAGCTAGATTTACATAATCGTTGCTCTATTACGTAGTAGGTAGGGTTGCCAACCGTCCGGATTGTCAGGAAAAAAATTAAATTCTATTCAGGACGCTTAATGTCCGGAATTTTGTTCATTGCAATATTATATTCTGAAATTTCATATTTATACTTCATTATTAGAGGTCCGAAGTAGTTTGCAATGGCTTGGTAGTAAATCAGCATTTGAATAACTTGAGTGACTCTGATGTGCATCTCTTTAAGATGGAAGCACTGAATGTGTATCAGAGGGTCATTGACTATTTGAAAAAATGGTTTGATCACGATTCTTCACTTCTTAAGACAATCACTTCTCTAAGCCTTAATTTTCACATTCAGTATCCTTACTGAAATTGTGAATATATTGTATGTTAATATAGAACAGGACTTTGAAAATGGTGATGCATTGTAGCAAGAGATGCCTATTAAAAGAGATGATGCCGATACTGAAAGATGTACCAACTCCTCAAGAACGCTGGGACACTGTTTTGAAGACACGTGGTGTGACAAACTTAAAGAAAATTGCTGAACACATACATGCTCTTCCAATTAGCAATGCTCATGTGAAACGAGTTTTTTTTTTTAAATGAAGAATCTCTGGACTCCCGAGAGGAACAGGATGAGGCCAGAACTTGTAAAATCAGAACTCTTGGTAAAGAAAACTTTAATATGTCATGTAGAGAATTTTTAGATTATGTGTCAACAAACAAAGAACTATTAAACAAAAGCAAAGGAAGCAACAAGTATTATTTTAAACAATGATAATGTAGTGAGTGTAGGGACATGTATATCAACTCCTGTTATTTTCAATGTGTACAGACTTATGACATGTTCTTAAATATAGGGCTACACCGCTACAACTAAATAACACGAAGGTAATTCTAACTGTTTAATTGAGCGTCAAAATACAAGTGTATTTACATTGAAATTCATTATAAGTTTATGTACTTTTTATTTTTTTAACGTGTCCTGAATTTTCGTCTCTAGAGTTGGCAACTCTACCGCTAGGACCATTGATTTACAGCATTCTTGTCATTACTTAATAGTATATTACAATCCTGTATGTGCATAGAATTCGTTTACTTTTCTTCAAGATATTTATAAATAATTTTTCAGTTCTAATTATTTTTTTAACTTATAATAAAATCGTAATATTTGTCTTGGTGACAATCTGATGTCTTCCCTATTGATTTTACGTTTCTTTTAAATACACGTTGAAGTGACATGTGTGATCTTATTCTCTTTCATTCCATATTTATAGTGCACTTTGCGCCGTAATTTTCTCCATTCCAATCCTGGAAATTCTTCTTAGATTATGAAAATAGTTTTTTCTAAGATTTCTCTATCGTTGAAGCTGTATGTTCTCTCAAAAGATAGAGCGACTTGTTTTTCACATTTTTAAGCTTTATGAATGAATATTGAACGTCCACATTTAGCGAGGTTTCTAATCACGTAATCCGCATGACGTTGGGTCACGATATTCAAAATAAAAATAAAGTAATAAATGCTCACTATTTTGAGGCCATACACTGTTATAATTGCTAACAATAACGTAATACCGTGAAAGTAATTGTACACTTCATGGTGTCTTGAGATATTGTTAATTCTCGGTGATTTTGCAGTTACCTCGCTGATCGCAGGTTCAAACCCGACCTAGAGTGATGGATTTTAAAGGACGATAATATCGGGGAGCGAAGTAATGCTGTGGATTCCGTGTCATACATTTACAATACATTAAATAACCTTGTCTCTGAGAATGGAATCCAGGGAAAATCCATCGTCCATTTCTCGTTGATGTTAAATTTCGACCACTACAGTTGAAAGCATTGTTAAATAAGATAGGCTACTACTATTGCTATTACTAACACCATGATCACATATACAGGATGAACCGTAAGTAACTTCATTAATTTCAGGGGGTTATTCTTTGAGATATTTCAAACAAAAAAGTTTAATACAATTTTGCTAGTTTTTGCTTCCTTTTCGAGAAAAATTGTTTTATATGAAACATTTCATAGCGTGTTTTAGGGAAGTCACTGATTTGATTCCCAATATGTTCAGTCAATTTAAGAGAGTAGTGTATTGTGATAAGGAATTATTGTTATTCGGTAAAGAAAGAGTGAAGAGTGTGTCGTAAAATATATCGGATTTGTAACTGTTGTCGTTTTTGAGTATTTTGTTTCTATAACGCGTGCTAATGAAACGACTCTGTGGATCCCAGGTTTCCCCTTCTCCCTTCCTCATCTTCATCAACATCCTCACCCATTCCCTACACTACACTTAAACGAACACACACATTCTAGTAAAAGACATAACTCTCCATAGATATACTTATGCACAGCGTGGCCCGCCGAAGTGGTGTGCAACTTGAAAATGGATCACAGTTCTGCCATCTATCCGCAATATGAGGAATCCTTCGTAAGAACAGTATAGGCCTATTGCAATACAAAGTGATATAGCTCACCGAGCAAGAATTATTCCCGTAAGTGAAGTGAGTAGGCATTGAATATACACATACATACATTTTTTTTAAATTTTAGTAGGTTATTTTACGACGCTTTATCAACATATTGAGTTATTTAGCGTCTGAATGAGGTGAAGGTGATAATGCCGATGAAATGAGTCCGCGGTCCAGCACCGAAAGTTACCCAGCATTTGCTCATATTGGGTTGAGATAACCCACAGAAAAAAAACCTCAACCAGGTAACTTGCCCCTGGTTTCGCGGCCAGACGCGCTAACCGTTACTCCACAGGTGTGGACTACACACACACACACATACATACATACATACATACATACATACATACATACATACATACATACATACATACAGTCCACGCCTGTGGAGTAACAGTTAGCGCGTCTGGCCGCGAAACCAGGTGGCCCGATTTCGATTCCCGGTTGCGGCAAGTTACCTGGTTCAGGTTTTTCCGGGGCTTTCCTTCAACCCAATATGAGCAAATGCTGGGTAACTTTCGGTGCTGGACCCCGAACTCATTTCACCGGCATTATCACCTTCATCTCATTCAGACGCTAAATAACCTAAGATGTTGATAAAGCGTCGTAAAATAACCTACTAAAATTAAAATACATACATATATACATACATACTTCGATATAATAATAATAATAATAATAATAATAATAGTAATAATACTTTATTACCATAACAAAGATACTTATTGATTTTTCATATATAGGAACTCTCTAGCTCCCGCAGAAAGAGTAAGTTACATACTCGAGCTCAGGGGGCATTCCACATAAGTTAATGTTAAGACATTTTATTGAATAACAGAGTAAAAAGTAATAAAATAAAAAAGAAGAAAAAACACATCACAATAATTGAATTTTAATGTTTTTCTGTTAACAGCAATTTTTAATAGATGTTTTGAAATAAGAAGCATTAACAAATCGTAGGCCTATGTTTGGGAATTTATCTATTATCATGTTATAAAGCCTTGAATCGAAGTTGCTACTGTGATTATACGCTACAATTGTATTAATATTATATCCTTTCCAATTCTAATTCTACCAGATGTCTATTATTGTATTACTGTATCTTTACGGATCTGAATAACCTCTGTAACTTAAGAAACTCGTTAAACAATAGTAATATACGTTACAAGAGCGGTATGTTGACGTTTTCATGTTCGAGGAAAAGATTGAAAAAGCGAAACGTAGTTGACCTTTTTTAATTTCCGAGAACATGAAAACAAACATACCGCTCGTGTATCGTACATTATTTTGTGCGAAGATCGTTTATTACATACCTGAAAGACGAATTTCTAATTAGTTGCAATGAAATCTCCATGTTGGTTTCTGTTTAATGACGCCAACTTCGGAACACCAAAATATCTTTCTTCAACATTGTTGCTGTAAAATGTTTTCTGTATTTACTATACTCCAGCAGGCCGTGATATACGTCTGTCTTTTTTTCTCCTCAGTCTATAAATGCGAACTTAAAACAAACGGTAAGGTTATGTAATGATTTATTTTTCATTTTAATATTTTAACAATATTATTTACATAACTTATTGCAGTAATAACGTCGGCATCTGGAATCTCGTTGATTTTTTCACGGCTTCCTTAATGTTACTTGTATCAGGAATGCAATAAGTTTCGTGGAGTAGTAGACTTTACTTAATTTTTGCAAATATTTAAAAACAATAATTAACATTGCAATTTAGGTGAAATTGCAGTGGTAAGTTTCCAATTCATAATTATTACTATGTTAAACGTCTCTAAAAATAATATGTTAAAAGCCTAAAGCAGTAAAATGAGAGTCGCGCTTAAGCGGTAAGAAGAGGGAAATTGTTATGTGTGTTACGTTGGGAATACTGAATGTGGTATTTCACACTTACCGCGTATTGGTTCTGTGCGGAAAACAAGCAAAAAAATGCACGATCTCGCACAAAAATAATTATACCGCATTTCTCATTGTGCCTTGTAAACCTTTGGCTGTTGAGAGCAATTGGCTTTCTGCGGCTAGCTCGAGTAAGTTTTGATCACCCCTGTCCTGTAATATTTCCAAACTAGCTAATATTCACGCCCGTTCTCAGTGTAGAATCAAATACGGCATGTCCATGGCATCTCTGGTAACACAATGTCCAAAATAGAAGGAAAAGAAAGAGAGAGATTCTGCTGCAGTCTCTCGCATAGAAAGTGTTACGTATTTCATCATGCTAACCTTCGTAGTAGAATCGATTCAATGAAATGTCAGCCACTGTTTATGGCTTTGAATAAATTGTTACATCAGCGACGCCTAAATGGAGGATTAAACACGAGCATAATAGTCACGTTTCTCCGTAATAGGGGTATTTATTGGGGATTGTGCTGGAATTATTTTTTTCTCTTTCCCGAACTGAACTACAGAATACTCCACACTGAGCAAATATTTTATGTTGGTTCAGTTTCCTCGCGAGTTTATTAAGACTCGACCAACTATAATATTAGCTTTTCAGGCCTCTTAAGAGCGGTGTGGAATTTCTGTTTGAAGACAACGAAGTAGGTTTGAATTGAAATGCACACTTTGTTTGAAAGTGGACGTGCTTCTCGTTTGAACATCTTTCTGCCCGGAGTAAAACAAGACTGTTAAAATTGTCTATTGTGTTAACAGCCGCATTCATTATGGAGCGAGATGAAGTTATTTAAAACAATGTGTCTGAAGTCACGATTTTAATCTAATGATTTTTATTAAAGTCATTGACGTAAGAACCGATATTTCTTCATAGTAGTTTAAGCCACTGTTAGATTTCTATTCAGCTTTGATTTTTTTCCATTTCTGGTGATGAATACAGTATGTCCACAGAAACCCTCCGTGATTACAAACGAATGTAATTTCGTAACGGTGTACAGTCTGATCCGTTTGGGTATGGATCAGAGGTCTGCCTCGGACGTTTTCGCTCGAGCGCTAAGTAGTTCATAGCATAATCCGATAGGTAGCGCACATGCATCATGGGTAAAATTGTCGCGAGCAATAAATCCTCGAACGGTATAAGCCGAGCGTTAGACATTCGTTCTTGTTACAGTGATGAACTGTGTAGTAATATTATAGATGTTTATCAACAGTAATCTCACTAGAGATTTATCTAGAGAAAATCAAAACTCGAGTGGGATTTAATTGACTATTACACGATTAGAAGAAAGTATATAAAGATTAGAAGTAACGAAGTACTCCAATACAATAAAATATTAATTGACTTACGAAAATACAACTGTCGTCAAACGTATTATTGTACCATCTCAACATTACAAATATTACGCTAGATGCATGCTAGATGGCAGTAGTGACTTATTACTATTACTAGCAATGCCTCCTCGTCGAGAAGTTATCGATCTATATCACGATGGCAGCGTTACTAGTACAGAAGGTTTTGTTGATTCAGTTTCATTCCACTTCAATTATCCGAATCCCAGTAAACAACGTCACTTGACAGATGATTTTCAATAAATCTTAATATTAAACAATCTCTGATACGTGACTATCCATAATATCATATAGCAGATGCTATAACATAACCTAAATAATATACACAAGTGTTAGAAAAGTTTTAATTAACGACGATGACATAAAAAATAAACATGAATAATTTTAAAAGGAATAATTATTGAATGTACAATTTTCAAATTTGAATGTGGTTGGTGGTTCAATTGATGTTATATTGGAAGTGTGCGTAATAGAAGTGGAACTCGTTGATGTAGGCCTACATGGTGTATTCAACTTATTCAGGATTTCCGAATGAATAATTTTAAAAGGAATAATTATTGAATGTACAATTTTCAAATTTGAATGTGGTTGGTCATTCAATTGATGTTATATTGGACGTGTGCGTAATAGAAGTGGAACTCGTTGATTTAGGCCTACATGGTGTGTTCAACTTATTCAGGATTTCCCAATGGTTCTCTTCATTTATTTGTAAATAGGATTTCAGAAGATGCATAGATATGATCAGTGATTTTTATTAATTCTTGTTCTTGAATGCCAATGCGAGTCATATTTGAAACTGCTGTGCATCGACTGGAGTGGTTTGTAATTTTTATATATATATATATATATATATATATAAATAAAATTAAACAAATGCTAGGGACGCGATAAAATTGTGCGATAAGCAGCCATGATTGGTTGAAAGACGTCCTTTTGTACCGTTTTATTGGTCGAAAGTAGTGTGACGTAGTAAAAGTGTAATAGTCATTTAAAAACTTTGCAGTGTTTAACTAACCTCTCCATAGTACAACTACAAAACTTGCTTTAACATGTAATATAAATGTTGTAGGTAACACACAACTGCCGGATTAAAACACAGCAGAAGTTTTGGACCCAAAATATATAATGAATTAATTAGAGCTTACCCTGAGCTAAGTACACTTAACTCACATAGATTTAAGAAACAAATCAGATTAATTATTTAATTGTTTAAGCTAATTGCGTTAAAAATTGATACTCTAATATTTATGTACTTTTGTATTTTCTATTCGTATATAGACCCTATTATTACATGCTGTATTATTTTACCACTTATTAATGTTATTTTCCACGATGAACTCTCTTAATTTTGTGATATATTTTGTATAACTGATCTGAACTGCGCCCGAGCACGAGCTTCTGCTCTTTCGGGCTGCAATGCCTAATGTAGCTCAAGTGTAAAGTATTAAATTATTATTATTATTATTATTATTATTATTATTATTATTATTATTAATTTTTTTTTCCACAAGGGAGTGATTTTGTTTTTGCCACATCTGATAGATGTTATTGGATGTAAATGTAATTATTATAAACGAAGAACATAATCACGATAATGCAAGAAATGTATCAAGTTTTCTAGTAATAATAATAATAATAATAATAATAATAATAATACTCTCTAATAATTAGTGTATCAATCTTTGCGTCTGTAACAGTTGTGCAGCATGATTATTCGTTTTATTATATTTTCTGTGACGTTATCTCTGTACTAATATTGTTATTAATTTACTGCTATATAATAATATTTTGTAAAACGTTTCTACATTGTCCCAGTATATAGGCGGAAAACTATGTATGGACCAATCATATTATATATGTGGTAAATCAAATACTGAATAATTATTAATTAGGAATAATAACTGTATATCGAAGTTTTTCATACGATTTTATTTATAACTTCATGTTACTGTTTTGGTACGTTCCATTAGATGTTTGTCATAAACGCAGAAAATAAAGCCTTATTTTTATCGTGTGAGCAAAACATTTATGTGTATCTTATCTGTCGCCTTCCATACAAGATAAGACATGTCGGTGAGATGACCTTGTACTGTGCATCTATTTATTACGAGCGTATCACGACCTATCTTATCTCACTCGAGCGTATGACATTCGACCGAGTTCAAGCGAGCGATTTAACTCCAATGCAGCACTCTGGCATGGATAATATTAATTTATTATTATTAAGCTATTATGATAGTAGGAAAAATTTATTGCTGGTTATATTACGATTAAAAGGTGGGAGTTTCCATATATGTCAATCAACAATGCATAATCTGAAAGGACAAATGAAAATCATAGATGATTAAAATGACTACTACAAATCAACAGCGGGCACAATGTGTTGTTTAGTATGTTAAATATGAGAGTGTTAAAAGACTTCAAAGGGAATTTCGACGTGAGTATGGTGTGCGTAATGTACCTAAATACGATTCCACAACGTTGTGGAATCGAACATTTGTAGTAACAGGTTCTGTGTTAAAAAAAATAAAAACTTGCAGGAGGTCGCAGGCGAAACCCAGTACGAGAAGCAGCTATCTCTTGGCTTGGCTCCCAAATTCCCCAGATCTAACCTCTCCTGACTTCTTCGTGTGGGGTTATGTTAAAGACATTGTCTATTCACAGAAACCCAGGAACATTGATGATCTGAGAGTAAAAATTACTCAAGCTTTTCAACAAATCACCCCTCTTATGTTACAACGGACATGGGCTGAATTGCATCACCGTTATGAGTTGTGCAGGGTACGCAATGGGGGTCATGTTGAGCTCTGAGGAATCTCCCATCTTTCAGTGTAGTATACACAAAGTTTCAACAAATAAAGTTCAGTAGTAAATGTTTTACGGAGTTTTTATTTTATCCATACCCTAACGGATCACCCTGTACATTACGAACTTTATACTAGTGTCATAAAAAACAACGGCTCATAGAATTGCTGTTTTCAATACTGCGGTATGTCTAATTGCCCGCGGGAACAATATATGTTAGCAGAAGCGAACAGAATGTCTCTCTCTCTGTCTCTCTTTCTCTCGAAATGTATTGATATTTCTCTCAAAATATAAAAAATCAATATATAACGCATTGAATACAGGATAACCCTTATCAACAATGATTTAGGTTTTTTTAGGTACTAAGGCTCAATTTAGTTTTTTTTTTTTTTAGGTTCAACAGAATTCACATAGACCTATACGACTCCTACAATCATAATTTGGAAAAGTATTGTAGAAATTAGGAGTTCAGAAGCAAGGAAAAAAAATAGGTAAAACCTACAAATGCGGTCCCTAATAATAAGATGAGGTAATATAGTCATCGGAGATGTGTCTTTGAAGTACAAAAGTAGGCTTACACTTTTACACTTATGTTCACATGTTTAATAGGTATAGGCCTATTATATATTCATTCTTTTGCAGTTAACGTAATCATGTAATGGCAAGAAACTCCTTCAACGGCATTCCTTTCCTTACTAAGCTATTGCCTGGAAATTTCAATTAAGTGACTATCTTAATCTCTAGACATGAAGATAACAATATGTTTTTTGTAATGCAGGAAGTTGAGTTCTTCTTAAGAGATTGGATGTAATGCAATCTATTCCCCCATGCTAGGGAGTTCCTTAATGTGATTCTTACTACTATTTTTCTTCCTTGACTAAAATAAGTTTTCCTTGGCACGCAACTGCCTTTGAATTTAATTAACGTTATTGCACTTCATTAACTTAAGGCTGTTGACCTTTCTTGAATGTAACGTAAAATAAGCTAACAATAATTAACGATAAAACGAAAAGCACTGAAGTTCAAGATTACGCGTTTAGGCCTATTTCTAGCTTTATGGATTTTATACGTCCAGAGATTGCTGGCTAATAGTAAAATAAAATAGTCACTTACCTTCATGGATGGGATCTTCAGTCCGTTCCGTTCTAAGTCATCTTAGGACTATTAAGTAGCAATAACGCATTCACATGTAATGAAACTCCTTGGTCATATGGTGAGCTTGGAGACAAGACAGACATGAGGGATCAAAATCAAAGGGGTACAAGTGACATTTTTAAGAACATGAGTTAAGTGCGAATAATTTTTTCCTAGAAATTATTCAAATCAACTTTACAGGGAGTTATACCTGAAAGCTTGATTTGCATAATACACGCCGGTTCC